>NC_043706.1:144215919-144235713 GCF_006229205.1 Suricata suricatta
GTGCGCGGGAGGGGCTGCCGCGGCCGCGGGCCCTGACGCCCTCTGTGCTCTCGCAGGCTCTCGGAACCCGACCCCAGCCACACGCTGGAGGAGAGGGTGGTGCACTGGTACTTCCGGCTGCTGGACAGGAACTCCAGCGGGGACATCGGCAAAAAGGAGATCAAGCCCTTCAAGAGGTTCCTTCGGAAAAAGTCAAAGCCCAAGAAGTGCGTGAAGAGGTTTGTGGAGTACTGCGACGTGAATAACGACAAGTCCATCTCGGCGCCGGAGCTGATGGGCTGCCTGGGGGTCACGGAGGACGAGGGCAGAGCCGGCGCGCGGAAGCACCCCGGTGAGAGCCTCCCCGCCCCGCGCCCCCTCCTAGAGGCCTAGACTGTCCTCGGGTGCCCAGCACCGAGTCAGACCGTCGCGGCTGCCCCGGGCCGGGCCACGCTTTCTGTCAGGCCCTTAACCCACCGCAGCCGGCCCACAACCTCGGACGGCGTTGGTGTGAAAACCAAAACTGCCACCTCGGGGCCTTTGCACCCCCACAGCCCCCACCCCGTGCTCCTTTGGCCTCAGGGTCCTCTCTGTGCTTCTCCGCTGCTGCGTGTGACTTCTTGGACCAGGACAGCCGCCCTCGCTGTGACCCTCACCTTTTCTTCGACTTCGGTCCCCTCATGTGGTTTCAGACAGAAATCCCAGCAGCCGGGGCCTCTCAGAGGCCTTCAGGGCCCGTCCCGGGAGCCGGTGGGCAGCACAAATGCTCTCGCCTGGCCGCGGAGCCTCGGGTGCTCTGGTTGAGGAGCCCTATGGACGCCTCAGAGGGAGTGATGTCCGGGGTCGGGATGGAACGGGAGAGGGGCGTGGTGCCCTGGGGACACTGTCGCGCCTCGGGGCTCTCGGTGTCCAAGGGCCCAGAGTTAACCCAGACCTGGCCAGAGAGCGGTGGCCTGGCAGGAGCTGGCGCTGCCTGACGGCCGAGGACAGTGCCACCGGGCAAACCCGAGTGACCGTGAGGCACAGCTGCCCCTCGAGGACACCGTCGTCCCCCCTTCCAGAGAGCCTCACCTGGAGGACTCGGCGCGGAGGGAGTCAGCCCTCCGAGTTCACGTTCCTGGTTGGTGACAAATCCCACCTCCCTGCAAACACGAGTATGGGCCTTTGGGGCTGGGCGAGCGCCTTGTCAACTAAATATCGCGTTGTTTGAGAACATCGTGTATTAATAGAGAATTTGAAGTGTAATAAGGGAGGAGACAGCTGCCACGGAGAGACAGTCTGTGACATGTGGTCCCAAGAGGAGGGGACACAGCATGCACGCAGGGCCACACGGGGACCACGGTCAGCGGGGGGCAGAGGGAACGGTGGAGACGTGGACACAGAATTCCATGGAGGTTTCCATGGGGAGGAGCGGCTGAGGCAGGACAGCAGGCTCCGGACGGGCAGGTGTGCGTGGCTGCAGGGGCTCCGGGGGGTCAGAGCTGCCCACGTGGTCAGGACCTGCCCCAGGGTGGTCAGTGGGGACCGGAGGTCAGGACCTGCCCCGGGGTGGCCAGTGGGGACCAGATGTCGGGACCTGCCCCGGGGGGTCAGTGGGGACCAGATGTCGGGACCTGCCCCAGGTGGTCTCAGGGTGGGGGGCTCTATTTGACACCATCATCCTCTACTAGAAAGTCCTGTGACTGCAGAAGGGAGTTCCATCCCTCCGTGACCTCACGTGACCGATGCTCCTGATGTTGACAGTTGTATTAGCAACCAGAAGAGAGCTGATGAACCCCCTCCAAAAACGCCAGCTAAAATGTGGTGAAAGTGGCAGTTTGGTCAAAAATGAGCGTTGGGGATTTAGAGTCATAATTAGCTGATTTTACAACTCTTATTTTCCCTCAAGAATTTCTCTTTCTCCCTACTGTTTTCATTTTTGGTCTTATCATCAGCTCCTTCTTGCCGGCGCGTGTAATTTGAAATAACTTTGGGAAGCCAGGAAACGCACAATATCCAGGAGGGGTTAGTGTGGCCGTTCTAAAGTGTGCAAACTCTTCCCAGGATCTACTGTTTCTTAGTTTTCGCTCACTACTTAACAACACGTGCTTTATTCTAACAAATATCAGAACTAAATAAAAAACAGTTACCGCACGACTTTTTTCCTCTGACGTAATGAGACCCAGATCTCTCCTCGTACTGTCCGTTGGCGCTGGGCACACAGACACGCACCTGCCGTGGCATCTCCCTGCACAATGCGTGCAGGCACCTGCCCTTCCTTATTCTAGGAACTTACGTGACGTTTTTCATTTACATTATTTCAACTAAAATGTATTATCGGAAACTTCAGTCTAGGTTTTCACTATTACCTAAAGAAAACAAAAAAGAAAAAAATTAACTGAACCTATTGATCAATGATAAAACCAAGAAAGGAAATATTTCTGAAGATTTCAGGAAAAACACTCACAAAACATTACCTCATCCCTCATCCCTCATGATTCTCCAAAATGACCATTACACAGAAACTCAGCAATTAAGAAAGACTCATTTTTGACCAGATGAGCTCTTCCCACCAAACTGCCATGCTGGCCGCGCCCCTTCCCAGGAAGGAACCACCGTTCCGGGTCACCGGACACCAGTGGCGGGCGCCCCGGGCAGGCTCTGAGCGTCGTGCCCGCTGGGCGCCGGGGCAGCAGGCCACTCTCTGTTGTAGGCTCCTGGGTTTAGTGACCCAGGGGACTTTGCTCCCTGGGGAGCCGGGCCCCTGGAGGATGCGGACCTGCCCGTGGGGCTGAGCCTCCCGCCTGCTCCCCCAGCCCCGGCCACGTCGAGAGACCACAGGACAAACTCTGTGCATCTCGCTTGTGTCTCCCTCCACCTCCCGTTTCCCTCGAGGATTTGGAAAACTTGCTTTGAGCCAAACATGCTAGTTTGCTGTGATTTAAATATAAAGCCAAGAGGGGTCAGGGAGCGGCATCCCGTGCTGCCTGGGGCCCCTTCCCTGGAGAGTGCAAGAGAGGGAGAAAGGTCCCCAGTTCACAGACACGGCTTTGGAGGTGTTGGTAAAACGAAACCGTCTCCTCCGGGCGGGCTGGAGCCTTTGGATGCAGAAAATGTGCGCGTCGGCACGCATCTGAGCTGCCGCTTAGAACCGGACCGTCTCCTCCTGGACGTATTTCCTCAAGTAAAAAGTGTGTCCCTTGATCCCTCCCCTTCCTGAAAACTTACATCCAAACTTTCCCTAAATGAAGAGTATTTGGCTTTTATAGTGTCTTTTTGTTTGTCTCCCTGTAGCCCCTGGAGGGAGCGCTGGAAATCCTCCTAACAGACAGGTAAGCGTCCTTGTCCGTGACCTCACGGCACGATTTGTCTGTCCATTATGGGCGGTGACCATCCCGGGCCCTGGGGACTTGGGAAGTAAACACCTTCCCAAAGCCGGAGAGGCAGTGCCGTACGCACACCCCAGTGAGACCACCGAACCTGCAAATCCATCTGAACCCTCTTCTTGTTCGATCATCAACTTAAAGATTTGTCTTAATATTTTTTTACTATACCAAATTTCATTATGTTAGTTTTAGAAAAAAAAATTGGCTCCTGTTGTGTTGTGGATTTTTTTTTTTAATAACTGTCCATGGATTTGCAATTTATTTCTTACCAATTTGTTAAGGAGATCACAGGGACAGGAGCCGGTCTGGGCCTTCAGGTGGACCTTTTCTTTCCATCTGAGGATCTCAGTGAGACAAGTCTTCTGCTCCGCAAGGGACACCCAGTCTCCCGCTGTGTGTGTTTAGAAACATGCTTCTGTGCTTCTGAATTCTGCATCTTCACATTGCGGTTAAGGGAGATAATTGTGCGATCCTCCAGCATCCTGTGCCACACCCATCCAAAGTTTGTCTAGAGTGTTCTCCAGAGGGCAAACATGAGTGGATGCGTTCCTCTCCCCCTCAAAGCCAAGGCAAAAGTCCTCCCTCCTTCGGACCCCTGGCCTGCTCATGAAGTCACCTGGTTGCCGGTGGGCACTTCACAAGGCACGCCCTGCGTCTGGCGTGGACACGAATGCACACCTGAGGTGTAACTGGACACCGTTGTGTTTGGAAGCACATGTCATAGGGTGTCCTTTGTCTAGCGAGCGTGGGTGATTTTAACTTCTTAAATCCTGCCGGAAGTCACTTCCGCGCCGGAGCAGGGCCATCTGAAAGCGGTGCCCGCAGGGAGACAAGAGCGCGGCGCTGGCATTACCAGGGTGACGGTGGCCGCGGGCACTGCTCTCGGCGGCCAGCAGGCTCAGCTGTCTCCCAGAGGGAAGCCAGAGCCGCGGCTCCTCTCCGGCGAGGGTGTGCGGACGGGGCACGGGCTGCCGGCACACCGCGGGATCGCGTCCCGGTGTGAACCAGCCGCGCTGCACGTGATGAGGAAATGCGGAGCCGCACGGGTCCTTTGGGGAATAAAATGCTCTGAGCACCGAAATCTTTCACTATCTGAAAAACCACTGACAAGAAACGATAGAGGGAGCCAGGAGCCCGGCACGAACTCCAAGAGCGAGATTTCGTGATTTCCTCTCGTTTCTGGCAGGATTCACACCCGCCGAGCAGGGCTCGCAGGCCGCGGTGGAGGGAGGCGGCCCGTCCGCGCCGGCTCTTCTGCCACTTCCGCGACTGGGGAGACTCGCTGATGGTTTGTCTTCACCCTCAACGAATTACAACAAAACGTCCCAGGAGCTCAGACGCAGGAGGCACGCTCTTCTGTCTCCTAACCGCCTCCCCGTGTGTTTATCGGGACGAGAGCCGGCCCCGAAGCCTCCTAAATGTTTATGTTTGGTTATTTTAAATAACCAAGCAGGAGCATGGATCAATTTATACTAGTGGGCCTTGGAACACTTGGAGAAACGAACCTCGAAGACTGTACGCTTTTCCTGTTCATTCCAAACGACTTTTAACTGGCCGTCGGCGTGCAGGATGGCAGTTTAGGAAGTTGCATTTCAAGTTGCATTTCTTATCGAGAGATAAGCTAGTACGTGGAAAGGATAAACAAAAACCAATGATGCCTTTATCAAATTTGAAGCATGAATTAGATTATTAAAATTGTTGGGGCGCCTGGGGGGCTCAGTCGATTAAGCTTCCGGCTTCGGCTCAGGTCACGATCTCGCAGTTCGTGAGTTCCAGCCCCGCGTCGGGCTCTGTGCTGACCGCTCGGAGCCTGGAGCTGCCTCAGATTCTGTGTCTCCCTCTCTCTCTGCCCCTCCCCCACTCACACTCAGTCTCTCTCTCAAAAAATAAATGTTAAATAAAAATTAAGAAGTTATTTTGTGTAGTAAGTGAAGATGATGGGAGACTGTGCAGACAGTCTGTTGAATCTACTTAAATCTACTTAAAATATGGGTGCAAATGCTAGTTTTCTCAGCCAGTATGTCTCTCCTGATGTCCCTGTCACCGGAAGGGAGGAAGGGTTGGCAGTTCATGTTTGCCTTGTGTTTTTATTAACCTTACGCCCAAAGTGACCCAACCAGCCCCCCTGCTTCTCGCACCCATTTAAAAATACGATACCATGGCATACAATAAAACTCAATACAAAAACCTATTATTAATAAATAATGATCAATTCTGGGGAAAAGACTAAACTAAACTAAAAATAAAGTGAGTCTGACCCCTAAAAAAAGAAATACTGCTTTTTCCCTGTTGCCAGTGGGCAGGTTAATGCCGTCCTAGGAGGCGGCGTTCTCCTCGCTGCGGAGGGATGGAAACCTCCTAACAATGTACCCTTTCCTTTTTTCCAGCCACGGAAGCAAGGGTAGCGGCTGTGCCCTCCGAGGCGGTTCCGGACGTGTGGGAGGCTCCCTCACCAAGACGCAATTAAAAACAAAAACGGAAACACATAGTATTTGCACTTTGTACTTTAAATGTAAATTCACTCTGTAGAAAGGAGATATTTAAGCAGACTGCTTTGATCTGTGAAATGGAAGGGCAGGCTTCAGAAAACTAATCACATACAATGTATGTGCCCTCTGTTGACCTTGGAAACCTGTACTTGGTAGAGATGTCTTTTGAGTGGCCTTAAGCTTAATTTCTTTATCCTGCACCTGTTGACTTAGTAGAGCTGTTAGTGGCCCCAACCCCCTGCCTTCCCCCCTGCGCGGGCCGCCGCCCCCCGCCAAGCCCCGCCGGCTTCCTCTGGGTCCGCGTCGGAAGCTTCCGAGGAAGTGCGCGGTCCTCTGCCGTCCTCCCCTGCCGCGCACGAGCGCGTGGGCTCCCTCGTCCCGGGGTTCGGTGTGGGTTGTTGTGCGGTGCTCTCCCCGTGCGCTCTGTGGCCGCCGCAGCCACGCGCTCGGCCCCGTGGCCACCGAAGGAAAGGCCACTTCCAGCCTGTCTCTGACAGGCTGCTTTTCCTTCTGGAGCGTTCTCGGGCTCAGATTAACCTCACAGGGAAGTGCTGGAGCCTCCCCCTGCCGTCCGGAGGCAGCGAGAAGCCCAGCGCTCAGAGACGCGGGCTTGGTCCTGGCGTGCCCGCTGGCGCCGGCCTGCCCCGCCGCTGCCCACTGCAGGCTGGTCCTCCCTGGGCCCTCCTGGGGGCTGAGACAGCCGCCTGAACAAATTGGGGGCGCCCTCTGCAGAGACGGCTCAGCCGGCATTCGCAGAAGCCGGGACGCTGGTCCTGGCAGGTCCCTGCCTCCGCCGCATTTTGTTCTGATGCGTCAGGGGCACAAGGATGTGCCCATAGGAGATCCACCCCAGTGGCCCTTGTGAGAGCAGGTCAGGAGAGGGACGCCCACGCTGAGCCGCGGAGCCGGCCGGGTGCAACGGCGGGCACCCAGAGCTGGGCCCCGACGCCGGCGCGCGCCCGCTGGCTGGACAGGGCTGCGTGGAGGCCGGTCCGAGGGCCGTGGGTGCCAGCTTGTGAGCTGTTTCAGCTCCAGCTTTTGGTTGGAAAAATAATCTTCATGGCCCCAAATCCCCAGCGCATGCCATGTAAACTGATCTCCGTGCCTGTGCATGAAGATATTTTATGAGGCTTCTTACTTATTTAAACTATATGAAAGTAAAACCCCAAACTTTGGAGCCACAAAACCAGCTTTGGTGTCTGTCACGCTGTTTAAGAAATAGTTATGATCCTAAATTGATGGGATAATCTTTTATATTTCTGAACTTTGGATTTAATCATTTTTCTTAGATTCAAATAAAGTATGCTTTCAGAACTCTGCTTGTAGTGTTTTCTTTTCAGCAAAATACAACCCTTTAGAATTGCTCAGTCCCAACAGTGCCTGCCGTCCAGGGGCAGAGGCGACAGTTCTTGGCCGAGCAGATGACCCCAGCCGGGCCCCTGCGGCCGTGTGACCCCGGACATGCCACTCAAACTTGGTGTGCTTCGGTCTCCTGCTCTGTAAAGCAGGGCCAGTGGCCCTACGCGCCCCCGGAGGAGGGGTACGAGAGGTTGTTCGGGGCCTGGCACCAAGGACGTGGCGTTCGACCCTGTCCCGGGGAGCAGTCGCCCGCGCTCAGTACTGACCGAGCTCTGCGGAGCGGCCCGCACGCCGCCAGATGCCAGGGCAGACGACACAAGGAGCAGAGAAGGGTCGTCTATTGATTGAAGCGATTGCTCTTCGCCAAGTCCCACACTCCCCGCCCCCCCCAGCGCCCGCTGCCGTCCGGGCCAGGCCCTTGGATTCCGCCCCGAGCGGATCCCGCAGCTTCCACGGCCCTCTCCTCCCTCCTGGCAAATCCTCTCTTGGTCATTTTTTCTCTACTCAGAAAAGAGTGGTCTTTGTAAAACTCAATCTTAGCAAGTCGTTTGTGCAGAAAGGGAGCTAGGAGAACACAGCTGCCAGGAAATGCTCGTGGATGGGGTGGGGCCTGGAGCGGTTTCCGGAGCAGGGAGGAGGGGAGGAGGCATTCAGGGAGCTGGAAGAGCCCGAGGAAAGGCCGGCGAGCAGGAGAGTCAAGGTGGGTCCGGGAGGCGGTGAGCCAGCCTGTGTGGGCTGCCGCAGATGGTTCTCATCACCAAGCATTAAGATTTCAAATCTAAAACAGAGGTCTCTTTGCTTCACATACCTGGTGCGGCTGTTTTTAGTGATGGACACCTCCCTCTCCAACCCTGCTCAGGTTTGAAAAGCGTCTCCTGCATCCTTGTCAAGAACTTCCAAATTAGCGATTGTTTAGAAGTGAACTGACCAACTCTTGAAGCCCATGAATGTCACCCCTGGGATTTTTTTAAGTTATCCAGGCGAAAGCTTTGTTTGAATCAATGTGCAGAAATGACCGATAGAATCATACGTGCCAAGACCTCATGTAAATATCAGAGCTGCCCCAGAAAGTGAGAATGCATGCAGCTGAAAGTTCAGGGCCTTATGGTGACGCTGGTGGAGGTGCTGACGCTGGTGGAGGTGGTGACGGTGATGGTGGTGGTGATGGTGATGCTGGTGGAGGTGATGGTGGTGGTGGTGGTGGTGATGATGGTGGTGGTGATGGTGATGATGATGGTGATGATGATGGTGATGGTGATGATGGTGGTGATGATGGTGATGCTGGTGGTGATGGTGGTGATGAGGGTGATGGTGGTGATGCTGGTGGAGGTGGTGATGGTGGTGATGGTGATGGTGGAGGTGGTGATGGTGATGGTGGTGATGGTGATGGTGATGGTGATGGTGATGAGGGTGATGGTGGTGATGGTGGTGATGAGGGTGGTGATGATGGTGATGTAGGTGATGGTGATGGTGGTGATGATGGTGGTGATGATGGTGATGCTGGTGGAGTTGGTGACGGTGATGGTGGTGGTGATGGTGATGCAGGTGATGGTGATGGTGGTGGTGATGGTGATGCTGGTGGAGGTGGTGATGGTGGTGATGGTGATGCTGGTGGAGGTGGTGATGTTGGTGATGGTGATAGTGTTGTTGGTGATGCTGGTGATGCTGGCGGTGATGATGAGGCAGTAGTGATGTTGGTGATGCTGATGGTGATGGTGAGGGCGTGGTGATGTTTGTGATGGTGATGGCGTTGGTGGTGATGATAATGGTTATGATAAAGGTGATAATGGTGGGGAGGATGATGATTTTCTTCTGAATCATGCAATACTAACTACATAGACCAAAATTATAAAAAGCATTTTTGGATAGTTATTTAGCCATTTTTGCTGTGTCCGCTTACAGAGTTACGCTAGCCCTCTCTCACTGAAGTGCGTGGACAAGGTGCCCCACCACTCCGTGGCCTGGAGCAGCCCTTGTATGTTCGTGTTCGTGTTTTCCACTTCGGCCGTGTGTGTCCGCGGCAGCCACAGGCGTAGTGAGGGCTCAGACCGTGCGCCAAAGCCAGGGCACTGAAGGCCCCCCCTTGCTGACAGTGTGGCCTGTTGGGTATAAAGCCGCCATTCGGGTGGTGGCGTTATGCCCTTAAACTTACGTGTCAGGACTGTTTGGTACCCGGTGGTTCTGAAGGTCCCTCTTACAGAAGCGTCAGGGACGGGGGACATGAGTCTGAGCCTCGAACAACCCATAACAGGGCAGCGATGGCGGGCCATTCCTACAGAGGGAACGCCCTGACGTTGGAGATGCGGGGACTTTCTCTTTGGGAATTGATTTCATTGATAAGAAAAGAAGAGCAGAAAGCCAGCTCACGGTGACGTAAGAGCAGGCCGGCCCCAGACAGGCCCGGGGTCTCAGAGCGAGGCTTTCCCGGAGGCCCCGCATCTTCACGTGGGCCTCCGGACACGGGACGCGACACAGGGTGCCGGGCACGGGCAGAGGCACCTGCCTGCTGAGAGTGGCACGTCCGATGCCCTGCGGCCCGCCGGGGCCCGTCCAGTGGGCTTCCTGCCCCCGACCTCTCTCCCTTGCGTTCCAAGCTTCACATCTTAACCGCACATTTGCCGCAGGGACGGGGGGAGGCGGGCCGGGCCGGCCGAGGGGGGGCGGGCAGCGGTGTCCACCCCAGCCGCCCTCGGACGTCTCCTGGGACACGCGTGACGACTTTTATTCTGTCTTTCATGCTTTATGTGGAACAAATACCTTCTTTTGTGCCCGTTTTCTCTGGACGTCTGGAGGTTAAGAACTGCCTCCTCGCACAACGCTCTCCACGTCGTCAGTCACGGCGGTTATTCCTTCCCCAGGCTGAACCACCTCACCCTTTTCTCATTTCTGGAACTTGCCGTTTCTGTGGGTGTTTTCCTGGTTGCTTGCGGGGTGTCGGTGGCCCGTGGGGGCACTGAGAATCCGTTACCAGTGGGACGTGACATGACTCCGCCGCCCGTGACTCCTTCCTTCACGTCTGAGAGTCCGCGCCAGGGTTTCTGCAGGGGACGACTTCCCAAACCACAGCTCAGACCTGCCGCCAGCGCCTCCTGCCGCCGAGCGAGCCCACGACCGGCCGCCAACAGAACAAACCAAACAAAACTTCGTTTTACCAACGCACTGTCTGTGCTTCCGCGCCCGCAGCAGTCGGTGCCTCCTTCGTGATGAACCCGTGTATTTTCTTCTCAACAGGCTTGTTTTCACTTAGTCAGGTGTATCTCTTCGTGAACATAAATTTTTTCTTTTGATTTTTCTGTTTCTCATATTTTTACTGCGACATACAAATGTCATTTGATGAATTTGCAGCAGGCATGCTAGTTTTCATGTTCTTTTCTCTTTCATGCTTGAAAAAACTGCAGAACGGACCTTCTGATTAAATGCTAAACAGGCCCATGTTTTGCAGAGGCTGCTGCTTCGGAGAACGGGGCCCCGGGCTGCCCCGGCTTGATGATGAAACGCACGTTGAGTATTAAAAGCAAAACCATTGATGTAAATAAAACTTGGGAAGGAGGCGCATTTCACAAGACCAGATGGCTACCTCGAGGGCGCTGACAAGGCCTGCAGGTCGACTCTGGCGGCGAACCGAAGCGTGCTCATTGGATTAGGTAGTGCTGGCGTTTCCATCAATTAAAGCAGGGTTTCCCTTCAGAGACAAGCTCACAGGGCTGACCCGGAGGTGGACCCCAATCGCACGACCTCCGGGCACCTCTTCCAGTTGCCTTCCGAGGGCTCGCCCCCAGCCTTCCCGGGGCGTGCTCCCAGCACAGTCTAGGACCGCCCAGGCTTCGCTCACGTTCGGGGGTGCTCGTGAACAAGTGGGCCGTTCCCAGGGAGAAGGCCGTGGAAGCCGTGTGCAAGCCGTCCCGCACACGGACAGTGACCTGGGGAAGGCAGTGCGTGACCCTGCCGAGCGCTCCGTTAGTCTGTGACTCTGGGCGGCACGGTGAGTCTGGGCCTCAGACCCGCCTGGACACGGAGAACATCCATGTCTGTCTCAGGGGATTGCAGAAGGCCGGGTCCCAGTGAGGAGGTCAAGGTTCTCCTGGCTTCTGACGGCCTCCAGCACCCCGGGCCTCCCTGTTTGCAGGGACCCCCCCCTGAGGACCCCGTGTCTGGCTCCGCACTGTCTCCCCACACACGGCGCCCGTGCCATCCAGGCTCGCCCACCACCCAGCGCCAGCTCCCTGTGGTTCTGCAGGGAGCCGTTCCTCCTCGTGGAAGCCACCCTCCTGAGACACCGTGGAGACTCCATCCTTCCAGACTGTTCTCCCGCTGCGCCTGGATCCGTGCACCTGCCGCCACCATCCCCGGACGCGCTCCTTCAGGCCCCTGAACACACACCCCCGGGTCCAGTCCGCCACCAGCCTCTCGCTGCCTCAGCTCTGTGCCCTGCGCAGGGTACTGTCTAGGGCTGGTCCTTAGAAGTGCCCTTTTGCAAAAGTCCTCAGCTCTTTGTCCGCATTCTCTGGGCCCTTCGTGGGGCAGAACGCCGGCACCGAGTCAACCCAGGCTCCCAGGCCCTCTGCTTTGCACCAAACAGTGGGGCTCTGCTGGAGGAAAATACAGAATTCTGCCAACTCCAGTCTCCGTTGAAAAATCCTGGGCTGCTCTGCCTTGCTCCGTCTCCCTCTCACTCTAGGATGGTGCCACATCTTCCTCTGCGTCCCCGGCCACTCCCTCAGGTCTCCGCTCTTTCCCTGGCTCCCGTCCCCACCCGGCACACTGTCAGCTGCTCACCCTGTCACTTCGGGGCTGCAGGCACCACCGTGTCTGTCACACAAGTGTGTGGGACCCCGTCCTTCCCCTGGGTCCCCGCGGTTCGGTGGACGGGGTGTGCCTTCTCCTCTTAGAGGACGATGCCCTCTGCGCCCCCATGTCCCCTCCCTCCACCGACACTGGCGACTCTCAGCTTCCCTCCTCTGTGCCTGCTGTCCCGTCACCCGGTGAAGCACTTAGCGCTTCCACGTATGGACTTTGAGGGGACACAGGTCAGTCCATAGCTTCTCCATATGGACCGTGTGGAGTTAGCTCGTTGAGGTGTGAGGAGTAACCGGTGACCCGGGAGGGTCAGGTGAGACCCTGGGTAAAGACTGCGGACAAGGGATACAGCGGCAAAGGAGGAGGTGACACGCTAGGTGGCACCAACAGACGGTAGGGACAGGCAGGCACGTGGAGGGGACAGACGAGCCCAGGCAGCTTGGGGCGGGATGTGTGGAGGGAGTGCCTTGGGCTTCCTGGAACCTTACACCCCCCCCCCCCGGAGTGTGCCTCGGACCGTGGCCGGCCCGGTGCGGACACACGGGTCACATGAAGGCCGGCTCCCGGCCCCGAGGGCGCACATGAGGGCCGGGCACCAGGCAATGAGACCGTAACGGAGAAACCGGCTTACATTTCCAGATGAGCCATGGATTTCAGCGGAATGAGGGAATCTGAACTACAACAGACGTGGATTTCTCTTTGTAAATTTTATATATTAAGACTTTAAACAAAGCTTAATCCATAACATTTTTTAACATTTTACTCTCTATAACAATAGACCCTTTGAAGATTTGGCTGATAAAGTACATTTATTTATTTATGTAGCAAATACATTGACAGTGAAAGAAATAGCAAGTGTTCACTTTTCTTTTCCGTGGGCAGTAGCTAAAGAATACAAATGAGGTAGAAGCAAGTATTTCTCCAAATAAAAGCAGAAGTTTCTGCGTAGCTCACTTGTGTCCCAGAGCTGCCGTCAGGGGACGTCACAGTGCCCTCGGCACCGAGCCCCGGAGCCGCTGGGCCAGACGGCACGGTGGCGGTGATGCACATCCTCTCTGCCGACACCGAGCCCACCGGCACCCCGGCTCCCGGGAGCTCCACGCCCTTCCGGAGCCCGGCTCTGAGGGCCTGAACCTCCCGCGTCTGCGAACAGCAGGCTCCACCTTGGGGGAAGCTCTCCGCGTCGGGGCTGCGTGGACGCCACGTGCCTCACCGTCCTGCTGGGGTCCACAGACCCGCCCGTCCCCGGTGCCGTGGGAAGGCGTGGCCTTCATGTCTCTGCGGGTCTGACTCCCTGCGCTCCCTCTGGACCCGGTAATCAGGGTCGGGCTCTCCCGTCCTCACGGTTCCAGGAAGCCTCCCTCAATCTCAGCCCGTTGGGTTTCAATAACATCTCTAACTAGAAACAACCAACTGAGCGCACGGCCGAAGGCAAGCACGAGTCACCCCAGAGCACAGTACTCTGAGGCTTGGATCACAAGCTGCCCAGGATTATGGGATCACAAGCGAAAGTGGTTAGAAGACAATGAGTTCCACATGTCTCTGCTCTGGAACTCTCTAAAGCATGCAGATGTGGACCGAGGCGCACGACAGCTGTGATTGTTTTCATCGTAACTCCGTTTTTGGTTAACATCAATCATGCACGCACAACGTGAGGCACACGGCTTGAATTATCACATGAGCATCAATACATATTCTTCCTGGGTCTGTTTTCATGCTTAAACGCTCTCCTAAAACCTCATGTCCGCTGAAGACCCAGAGGTGAAACCGTGTGGCCCCCGTGTCGCCTGGAGACTTCGCCGAAGCGTTTCAGCGGGAGGGACACACAGGGCTGAGCCACCGGCCGGCTGGTGGAGAGCAGCGCTCACGAAAACGCTCCGGTTCCCGCCGGCTTTCCTCCAGGACGCTAGACGCTGGCGTGCAGGACCCCCATCAAGTGGCCAGAGTCAAGGTTACAGTTAGCCTCTTCTACACGGATGCAAAGAACCAGCGACGGGGAGGGTTTATCAGTAGTTTTCTGTTCTTGTGTTGCACGGGCATCCGCCCGTACGGAGTCCTGGGTCTGTGGGGACGTCACGCCAGGGTTGGCACGAACGCATCCGAGCGCGGTGCGCCATGATGTGAAGTCAAAGTCTGCGTCCGTCGCCAGCGTGCGGCGAGATGGCAGGGAGAGGACGGCCGGGAGGGTCCGAGTGTGTTTGGAGGGTGGGACACTGTCAGCTGGTGGCCTCACGCCGCACTCCCCAGGGTCACCTGCCGCTTGACCTTCACGTACACGGCAGGGAATCCATGTCTGGCCCTAAACTTCTGGTTCCATCCTTGTCCTGCTGCCTGGGGCTCCTCTGTGTTTTCATGTGACGTTATTCCATGTTTCAAAGAGAGTGTTTCTGTTGACGCGGCAGTGGTGACGGGCTCCCATGGGGCAGTGGGGCAGCGGCTGCGGATGGACGCCAGGGGCCCGGGACCCCGGCCCACCGCGGAGCAGGGCTGGTTCCCACAGACGCACACAGCTCTGGACAGCAAGTGCGGACCTCCGTGCTCTGCCAGGGGGGCGTCCCCCACTAGAGGCAGGGCTTGGAGGCCCGGGGGACCCTGAAGCCATGAAGGACGGGGGTGAGGTGAACACATGCACAGGTTCCTCAACACGGAGCAGGGCGATTCCGAGAAGCATTTCACAGGATCCTCCGGGGCCTCCCTCCCTTGCCCGTGCTGCGTCCCCCACGTCCGCACTGGGGTTGCTCCTTGGGGCAGACCCTGTGCCCCTGTGTCCTGTTCCTCCTTCCGCACCGGACGAAGGTGGCTGTATGTGCCGCATGCGTGGGTCCCTCCAGCAGCGTCACGTCGGGCGTCTGTTGTGACACAGGATGCATCGTGGTGCTCAGTGCAGGCGGGGGGGATGCACAGAGTGTTAGGAGTTTACACCCGAGGCTGGGGCCCTCGAGTTGTGCACAGCAGGCCCCTGGCCCCGGGCAGCTGAGCCCGAGCCCCAGCACCCCAGGCCCGCGGGCAGCGGCGGGCACAGCAAGGCGGCCTCTGGGCCGAGAGCCACGGTGACCCCTTTGGTGAAGGCTTTCACCCGTTTCCTGCTCTTTGTGTTAGAGTCGCTCAGGGCCACGGGGCCCGGAGGGGGAGTGTGCACCACAGCTGCAGATCCAGGGGCACTGAGCAGACTTCCTTCCTCCTCCAGGCAGCTCAGGCTTTTCTCTGACAGCCTTCACCTGATTGGATGAGGCCCATCCACATTACGGAGGGCTATCTACTTTATCACAGCCTACCCAGTTAAATGTAATTCTATCTACAAAGCAGAGAAACTTCACATCAACATCATTGACGTCATATATGAAGGCCCCATAAAGAAGCCGAAAGATTGGAATTGTCAAAGAGATCCCATTTTGGTTTCAAAAAAAATTTTTTTAATGTTAATTTATTTTTGAGACTGAGAGAGAGAGCACAAGCCAGGCAGGGGCAGAGAGAGAGGGAGACCCAGAATCTGAAACAGGCTCCAAGCTCTGAGCTGTCAGCACAGCCTGACTCGGGGCTCGAACTCATGAACTGTGAAATCATGACCTGAGCTGAAGTCCGATGCCCAACCGACTGAGCCCCCAGGGGCCCGGACAGCCTGTTTTCTACATCTAACTCATTCAGCTTCTCTGGTGAAATATACCCCCCGTGCGGAGTATCAGCACTCATGATAGGACCACAGGATCCTAGGGCTACAGAAGATGGTGATTTGTGTGCATCTGGCCGGGCAACTGAGCCCCAGAAATGCCTCGTGGGTGCCCGAGTTGCGCTTCCCACAGCCCGCAGATGCCTTCTCGAAACGCACATGCCACGGGTCTGGAGAAGGTCATTTTCAGGCTCTGCCACTTGCACAGTATCTTGGGTCGAGATACGGGAGCTCTAGCGGGGGCTGCCGTGAGGGGCTCGCACGGCTGCCGAGTCCCTGAGGACCCCGTGGGTGTCAGCTCGTGGTGGCTCCCTGTGCCCCAGGGGCTCCAGGAGCTGGTCCTGCTGTGCTGCCAAGTTGGCCCTCTGCTGACCTGTCAGACCCCAAATGCCCGGCAGAGTCAGGTGCGCCCCTCGGACCAGATGGGGCCCGTGGCGTTCTCCACCCTGATGTGGGGTGACTGGCCGCCGGCCGACGCGTGGGACACCCTGAGCCCAGGGGCGAGTCTCCGGGCGGCTCCTGGGTGATGACTTCCAGCATTTTCACCGCGCTGCCTCCTCTGGCTCCGAGGGGCTCCTCATCCACAGTGGGGCGCCGGGGTGGGCGTCTCCCAGACCATGAAGCAAAGACGGTGCAGGAGCACAGTAGGAAGGAAGCACGCTCCCCAGGGGTTTCTTCCTCCAGACCCCCTTTAAGGGGGGGGGGCAGTGAGGGCAGGGGGAGGTGGGAAGGGCTTCTGCACACAACAAAAATTAACATACAACTAGGCATTTCCAGGGCACTGACCCTTCTCAGACTCCGCAGTGACCCAGGCTCAGTGCTGTATGCATTTTTCACACGACTCACCCGGCTTGTAAGTTTGACTTATTTGCCCAAGATCTTGGAGTTAGAAGTTGGGGCATCTAGGGCTGAGCCCCAAGTCTTCTTTCTTGAGACCCTATGCATCTGGGCATCCAGGTTAATCTGGGGACAGCAGCCTGGAGTCCCCTGGGTGTCACACGTCTGCAGATGCTTCCGGAGCTCCCGGCCACTCAGACGTGTGCCCCACAACGACAGTTTGCAGTGGAGAGCACCCAGCACCCACAGACCTCCAACAGGAAGCCCCGGCCGCCCTGGGGATCAGAGAAACAAACTCACCAGGTTCTTTATTTGGAGCAAAAATCTCTTTTTTGCAAAAGAGATAAAGAGGAAGACCAAAAGCACCTCTGCCTGTGAGGCAGCTTCACACACACGATTTATTACATTGATTCCTGCTGCTGAGCCCCGTTCTCCCCAGGGAATTCTAATTTAAGGGCGACTGAGAAAGAAGCCTTTCAACTACTTCCAATTTTCTCTCCCTGTACTTGGGAGGAGAAGGGTGACCTGGGTCCCCCAGGGAGGACGGAGAGGCGCCCCCACTGGTCTCCCCCCCAGCCTCTCACTTGGGGAGAACGTCTCCCCTCCTTCAACGTGGACATCCGCAGGACTGAGTCCTACAGAGATGCAGCCCCCACCCCGTCCCTGTGCCTGGACCCTGCCTGTCACCATCCCTGTCCCCAGCCGGGAGGGGCTGCTCACTCAGACAGACGCACACCTGCCTGCAAGGCTGGAGGCCGGCCGGCCCGCTCCTCGCCTCCGGAGCCTCACGGAAAGCTGGAGTTCGATGATTGAATCCTCGGCTATTTATAGAGAATAACATTCGCTCACGTTATAAAGGTCATTTCAAACCTCATGAGTTCAGAGTTGAAATATGTAGGGTTTTGAGCTAATTGTTTTTCTGAACATAAGGTCCTGACTTTGGGAAAACAGTTAGAAGTTCAAAAACTTTCAGACATCAGATAACTATTACAAAGCAATGTTAGATACGTTTTAGCAAGAATAAGACAATTAGAAACATATGAGTCCTAATTTCCTTAAAAACCCACTTGCATTTAAAGACAAAGGGGCAGGGAGATACTGATTAACCAAATGCATTCAAGGACGCACTGAATCAACCTACTTAAAATATGGTGATGACATTTAGGTAGAAAAATAGCGAACATTTTTGCTCAGCTCCATTTAGGCCGTGCAAATAAAGGCATGTTTATTTACTATTTATTTTATTTTTTAAACATTGCTTTATTTTTGAGAGACAGAGAGAGACAGAGCATGAGCAGGGGAGGAGCAGAGAGAGAAACATGGGATCAGAAGCAGCTCCAGGCTCCGAGCTGTCAGCACAGAGCCCGATGCGGGGCTCGAACCCACGAACTGTGAGATCACAACCTGAGCCGAAGTCAGACCCTGAACGGACGGAGCCCCCCAGATGCCGCAGGCGTGTTTAGACAGCTCCTAACCCTCTCCCTGAGCTGTCTGGACGCAACTCGGGCCAAAGTGAGCCACGGAAACATGGCTGGTCGTCTGTCACAGCCTCTGCACCACGTTCCGTGTCTTCAGGCGGAGAAGTTCCCTGAAGGTTCAGCAAGGCCGCGGGCAGCGGTGCCCACGGCCGAGAGACGGCGGGCTCCCCCGGTCCTGACGAGCAGTGTCGCTGGGGGAGACCCGGGGCCCGCTCACGGGCTGCCTCCCTTCTGCCAAAGGCACGCTGTTCTGTCCTCAGTCAGTGGCGGTCCCGTGTAAAACTGCGTCCCAGCGGACAAGACAGACCTCGGACGCAGGAGCGAGGTGCACAAGTCGGAAACGGTGCAAACGGAGCGCAGGTTTAGGAGCAGCGGAAGCTCGAGATGAAGCTGGTGGGCGCAGCGCGGGCGGGAAAACGGGCCGCGAGCTCTTTCCAGCGACCGAAGCGGACGGACGCGGACGGACGCCACCCGGGAACCGCCAGGCCCGCGGCAGGGAGCCCCGGGGGCTCTGGCTCGGGACCCAGGATGAGAAGGCCGGTCGATGCCGCCGTGTGACGCTCGGCTCCCCCCCTTCCGTCCACCCCCCTGTCCAGCACCAGCCCTGAGGGACCTCGAGCCCGCCTCGCCCACCGAGAGAGGTCGTGCTTTCTGGACCCGCGGTGCAAGCACTGCGTGATCCTGCCGTAACCTCTCCTTTAGCCACGAGCGTGACGGGTCATGCTGACTTCGTTTCTAACACAGTGTCGCTGCTGGACCCACACACCAGCCCACGCTTCTAAAACCCGGTCACTCGACCTGGGGGTGCCCGTAAACCAACACAGGTCAGACCACCGGCTACCCCGCGGCCCCACTCACGTTCTGTGGGGGCTCCTGCGAGGCCCACCGGCCAGAAAAGCAGCAAGCCCCTCCCCTCCTCCTTCCTACCCGTCAGCCGGCCCCCCTCGGGGCTCTTTCTGTCTGGGAGAGTTCCTGTCTTCCTTTTCATCCCGGACCTTGGGTGTCTGAGTGGGGTCTGGCTCCAAGGACGATAGAGCAGGGACACCACGGCCCTGACTCTGCGGGGGAGGGGGTGCAGTCAGGTCCCCTGGGGACACTGGTCAGGTGGTTTGTCTGGTGTGGACCCAGCTGGGGTGCCGCCACCAAACCTGTGCTTGTCCTTAGCATCTGGACCGAGAAGCTGTGGTGGCTGCGCCCCTGCGAAGGGGCGTGGGCAGGGTTGCGTAGAGGCGAGTCTTCCGGGTCGTTCCCTGCTGACTCCCCCAGCACGTGGGGGTCTTTATTTATTTACTTTTAGCTTAATTTATTTTCAGAGAGAGAGAGAGAGAGAATCCCAAGCAGGCTCCACACTGTCAGCACAGAGCGCATGTGGGGCTCGAACCCAAAAACTGTGAGATCGTGACCTGAGCCAAGATCAGGAGTCAGATGTCAGACACTTAACCTACTGAGCTGCCCAGGCGACCGGCAAGTGGTGTATTTAAGGGGCTCATTCTTGTTCACCTTTCATCCCGAGGCTTTGTCCCCTCCCCCACCGCCCCCAATCCCACCCCCGCCCACTCTGTCACAGCCGCTGTCAGTGCCGGGCACACCCATGTGTTCACTGTCCTGTGGCCAGCCCCTCACGGTTGTGGCTCCGGCTGTCCCCTCTCTTTGCCTGGCCGTCAGAGCAGCCTCCAGCCTTGTGCCACATCCCTGCTGCATGGAACGGCCACCTCCACTCTCTCCAGGGGGCGGGGGGGGGGACAGAACAGCCGGTGTCCACCCTCTGGGGGGGGCATGGAACAGCTGGCCTCCACTCTCTCCGGGGGGGCGGGGGGGGACGG
>NC_043706.1:144235813-144243231 GCF_006229205.1 Suricata suricatta
GGGGGGGGACTGAACAGCCGCCTCCACTCTCTCTGGGGGGTGGGGGGGGGACAGAACAGCTGGTGTCCACTCTCTTGGGGGGGACATGGAACAGCTGGCCTCCACTCTCTCCGGGGGGCGGGGGCTACATTGAACAGCCGGTCCCCAGCCCCTCCCAGCGCCGGTGGCCAGGCCTCCAGGGGACATGGGCTGCAGGCCCCGGCCGGGTCCCTGGTGGCCGCAGTGGCCCTCCGCTTGCACCTTCCTGGGTCCTCCCTCCTGCCCGGCTGAGTCCGAACACCCCCTTCTCATCAGGACAACAGCCATAGGAGGTGAGCGCCCACGGTCATCGTTGCTCTAAAAACCCTATTTTCAGGTAATAAAATGCAGGCAAATGATAGTAACCAAATCTTTCCATGTGACGAGCTATGGGGGTGAGTTAGGGTTCCCACGGTCTTGGGGGGACTTGATCCAAGCAGTGAAGCCCCTCTGTCTACTTACTGTTTGGCCGGATACTTTACTTCGTCGAATATTTCTGTACCAGCGTTTTCTCTACTTCCCCTGCCTCTTAGTCTCACACTGTTCCGAGTCTCTGTGTCTCGGAACTGCCTCCTAAGCAGCCTGAAGCCGCACCTTCAGACTCATTTGAATTTCATTGTTTTTCAGTTAAATGTTCTGTGTCGTGCGCGGTACGGGAGCTGCACTCGCCTTTCTTGTGACAACCGGGGCGACAGAAATCACCTCGCTCTGCACTTGGAACCTGTGTGGGGCCCGCGGCGTCCCGCCCCTCCCCTCCCCTATCCTCCCCTCCCCGCGCCCCTGCCGCCTGGAAGTCAGGTTCTGCTTCGGACGGGACGGCGCAGGAGCCTTGTCAGGCCGCGTCTGCACCTGCTCAGAGCTGTGGCCTCCTGCGGCCTCTGCGACCTCAGTCCTGGCAGCCGGGCCCCTGCTCGCTCCTGTGGGTGCGCTTGGGCCGGGGAGGCTCTTGTCCTCAACACGAGAGTTCCTACAAGACGCACAAATCCACCGTGCTGACGTAGGGCACGCTGCAGCCCTGGTTCTCATGAACTGTGCCCACATTTGACACAGGCGGGTACCCCGAAGGATGGCGTCTCCGGGGTTTCTGCGGCTTCTGGTCCTCTGAACAGTCAGTGTAGACAGGCGTGCAGGAAGTCTGCGGGCTGCATCGAAGTAGCACTATTTCATTCATGCCCGATCCATCAGGAACACCCCCTTCTTTCCATCATTTCAAAGTTTCTAGAAGTCTGCTCGCTAATTCTATGAACTTACACGGAGCACAGAGGTCTTGAGAAATGAAGAAAAATAAAAATAAAGAAGAAAATGCATACATATATTAAAGACCTTTTGAGATACATGAGCCAATGACTAATAAATGAGTTAGTAAGTGCTAACGTCTATTGAATCACTTATTTTTTGAAGTAATTTTTAAATATATATCTTTAAAATAAAATTAAAAAATAAAACCTCTTTGGGCATCTGGGTGGCTCAGTCAGTCTCCTTTCCTTCCAGAGAGCATTTCCGGGTTCCGCCCGCAGTGCACCCCAGTCCGCTCAGCGACACGGGCTGGCTGAGTGCTCGTCTCAGAGCGAGTGGCCCTGCACCTCCGATCCCCTCTGCGCTCTCGCATTTCCCCGGCCCGGCCCTCACCCCACCTGACGGCACCACGCGTGCACTGTGCACATGTGCACTCACGCCCTGTGCACACACGTGCACGCACACACACGCAGTGGAAGGGAAAAACACAGAGTTTATGCCGCAGAGTAAAAGGGACCTGAAAAGACCAGCTAATTGTGGTAATATCGGCAGCATTTCGGATAGAATTTAAAATGGACTTCAAGAGCAACTATAGAAAGTCCACTTATTAATATGAAGTTTAATAAGTAATTCATGTGTTTTCTGCAAAACTTTATTATTCATAAGACGATTTAATTCTGTGGGGCTGCAAAAATTATTTTTAAACCATTCTGTTCTGTCCATGTTTTCACTGGAGCTCGGCAGCTGACCTGGAAGTCCGGCCACAGGAAACACCGCGGAGGAGCCGAAAGTCCGGACAAAGCGGTCCAGTCTCATTTCTGCCACTTGAACAAGACACACTACCGATGTTGCTTCACTCTGAAAAATAAAGATCTGTCTCCGGCAGGCACTCTGCCTCGGTGCTGTTGTTAGACTCGCACGCCTGCGTGCAGGTGACGCCGAGGCCCTAGCTTCTGTTTCAGGATCTCTCCAGAGTGTGGTCGGTGAGGCTTCAGGAAGAGAGTTCTCAGACCCTGACGACCAGCTCGCAAGGACGAGGGGACACCAGCCCAGGCGGCGACTGCGGCCATCCAGGACTGCGTGGGCAGCGGGTCACGGGGTCTCAGCAAGCCCCCCAGTGTGCTTGCCGGTGGGGCTCCCGGCACAGTTCTGGTGCCTCAGCCCCTCCCCCACCTTCCGGAAGAGGCACCAGAGCGGCCGGATCACGGTTCACCTGCAAATTTGTTTAGCAGACGGGCTGATATGAACAAATCAAAGCAAATGTCTTGAAGATTGTGCTGCTTTTCTGTTCCCTGAAGACAATAATCTCATAAGAACAGCAAAAGCACAAAATACTGAGTCGACGGCTAGGTCATTGTAAGTACTGGCCGCCCCTTCACGTTGGAGGGTGAGGGTCATTCCCGAGCCCACAAGGAGAGCGCTGGCCTAGGGTTTCCGACGGAGCAGCTGGGGAACATCTGACCTGAGGAGGGCTTGACCGCTTCCCAAGAATGTGAAAGCCCTTGACTTTCGCTCAGTGTTTATCTGTCTGACTCTGGAGGCCCGGGCGGCGGAGCGCGGGGAGCAGACGGCCCGCTGCACATCCCGTCGAGCCGAATGAATGCACCTTCTGCGCGGCTCCTGGCCGCCGCGGCGGCCATGGGTCCTGAGGACACCCGCTCGAGCTGGACGCAGTGCCTTCGGGGGAGGCTTTCGTCCAGAGGCTCCAGGAGAACACGGCCGCTTCTCAGCCTCCAAATGAGAACCACATGCGGGGCCCGACGGCCTGGTGTTGCCGCCGTGGCCTGGCGGCCGGCTCCCCGGGGGCGCAGACTCAGAGTAGCGGCCATCTGGCCCCAAACACGACACAGAGCTGGTGAGGACATTGCAGGGACGCTCCACAGTGGTTGTTCTTTTTCATTGTTATTTTAAAGAAATTAGTGTTTTAAAAATTCATATTAAATGAGAAATGGAAATTCCATCAATTTTCAGTGTTTAAGGGGAACTAGAATTCTATCCTTCAGCAAAGTAAAAACAAACAATTCGTTAAGATGTGACTGGAAAAAGTGTCCCCTTGTAATATTTAATCCCAGAGCTGTATTAGGATGCAAGCTCCAAAGGTACTGAGGGGAGGTGGGCGGCGGGGGGACAGGGAAGTGGGGAAGGGATCGGGGTGCATGGTGCGGGACACAAGGTACAGACACAGGACACCGGGGACACAGGGATGCACGGCGCAGGGTGCAGGGGTGCAGGGACACAGGGACACGTGGTTCAGGGGCTCAGGAAGCTGGGGACACAGCACTGTCTGCAGGCCCCGAGCACAGCACTCAGGGACAAGAAACCCCGCCCCGCACGGCAGGGGACAATGGTTGGGCTCTGCGTGGGCAAGAGGCCGTCCACCTGCTGTCACAGTCCTGCAACCGTAGAGACTTTGTCCAGAAGCCGCCACCTTCACACTCTGGGTGGGAAGTCCACTCCCCTCGGGGGCAGCACCGAGTCGCAGGGGTGGCCGGAGGCAGTGGTGAGTCCCTACTCTGTCCCCCAAGGAAGCATTAACTGTCACCGTGCTTCTCTCCTCTTGTCGCCTTCGCACCCGTCCTGTCCAGTGGCACTGCGAGCCAAGCCCAGGGACAGGGACGCTACGGCCACCTCCGGTGCTGGACAGGGCACCGCCCGACCGTGCACAGGGAGCAGTTTGCAGAGATGTGTGTGCTGATGCGGGGGTGGGGGGGGCAGAGGCACGGACCTGCTGGAGTGCCCGGTGCGAACGCTACCGGAGTGCAGACACCTGGTGACAGCCTGGGTGCCAGTGGCCATGGGGCCGCTGACATGGAAATGTCCACCGCCCCATGGGAACCAGTTCTTCTACTTTTTTACTGCTTATTTATTTTTGAGAGACAGAGAGACAGTGTGAGCAGGGGAGGGGCAGAGAGAGAGGGAGACACAGAATCCAAAGAGGCTCCAGGCTCCGAGTTGTCAGCACAGAGCCTGACGCGGGGCTCGAACACACAAACTATGAGATTTTGACCTGAGCTGAAGTCGAGTCTCCACCACCTGAGCCCCAGGTGCCCCGGGAAAGAGTTCTTGGGACTGAAATGTCCTGGCATCGCTGCACTGCACTCTGGCGCATTGGTGTGCTAGAACCTAGGGTTCGCCTGTTCTGGAGGATTCCAGAAACTCCCTGTTTTCCCATGGCACTTCCCACTATATTCCCAAATCCTTCTCGTCCATGAGCCCAATCGTGTTTTGGCTCAAAAAACCATACGTGTCCCTCTGTGGGTGCACCCCATGGGTGCACGCGGTGGGGAGGAGGGGTGATTTGTTTCCCCGTGGTGGTCTGTGTTTGTACATGTATATGTTTGTCACTCTTGCCAAGGGCGCGTTCCCCAGAACAGACTCTGGACTAAAGGGGGCACACGGCAGGCAGTCTGTTTTCAGTGAACGGCCTTTGAACCCTGAGGCGCAAGGAGGTCAGCGGCCACAGAAGGAAGTCAGGCGCCGTGGACCCTGGACGCGAGCAGAGGTCGAGGAAGAGGCCGGTGGCATTGAGCCGAGTGTCCCGCAACGGCCTGAGATGTTGGGGTGCCGGGTGCCATCTGGCAGGAAAGGCACAGGCTTCAGGCTTGGGAAGCTCCTCGAAACGGTGACTCACACAGGAAGTGCAGACCACCCCGCTTCTCAAAGAAGGGGGGGCATGAGTGCCCCAGGGACAGCTGTCCCCGTGACCAGCAAGCAGAGGGTCTCGGGCAGCGGGTGGGTGATCCGCTCCGCACCTGAGATCTTCCTGGCGGGACCGGACAGTCCTGCCAGTGGCTTCCTGTGGCTTCTGTCCTTGGGCTCAGAGCAGACAGGGCTGTGCAGCAGCGGGCAGGGACGTGTTTGGTCAGGAGGCGATCTGGAAATAAACCATTCCTTCAGAAAGGCCGAGGGACTTGTTTAAGGAGCTGGGGAGGCCTGACTTCAAGTCTTGATCTCAATAGAACCTGAAATCCGAATTTCCCCAGCTCTACTCCAAGGTTTTATACATCGCTTCTCTATTTTATGTTAACAACATCTTTTCATAGGTTTTCTCTGCTCTGTGAATCAATAGGTTTCTAAATTCCCAGTCAAAACACGTTTCATTTTATTTTGGAACACAAAATGATCTTTCTTTTTTCCATGATTTCTCTAGCAATCAAAAATGAATCCTTTTGGGGTGCCTGGGGGACTCACTCATTTGAGCATCTGACTTCGATTCAGGTCATGATCTCACAGTTTGTGGGTTTGAGCCCCGCATCGGGCTCCATGCTGACAGCTGATTCTGCCTGTCCCTCTCTCTCCGCCCCTCCCCTGCTCATGATCTGTCTCTCTCTCAAAAATAAATAAATGTTTAAAGAAAGATCAATTCTTTTCCTTTAGATTCCAAAGGCATAAGTTTTGGAGCTCAGCGGACCCATTTGCCTGAACTCTCGCCTCTTGTTCTGAATTCATTTCTGTAATGCTGGGCACAGCTATTTCTTGATCTTGGTGAAAGTTTTCCTAGAGAATGGATAGCTGGTTTATGTCTTCAGATATCGAGAAACTGAAGCGTAATTGTCTTCCCGAAAATAGCATGTTTCACCCACTGGTAAATACTGTGTGTTGTAGATTCTCATCTTTGTTTTAAAGATGCAATTCCATTTAACAAGCTTCAAAGCATAAGATAGATTTCAGGAAGAATATTTTTAGGAATTAATAAACCTCAATAACATAACTAGTTTACATTGTCAATTCATTCCACTACTTGATGTAATTATTTTGCTTACAATTACTCATCGAGGCGCTTATCACTGGCTCAGTCAAGAAGACAAACCCCCAACCTGAGAAGGCACACACATGCCCAGGCTGGAGCCGGGCACGACCTGTGGAACTGGATGTCAAGTGTTCCCGAATGATTCTGTCGCAGAGGATCATTGTGCGGCCGTTAGTCCACTGAAAGCAGTGCCGACCGCCGGTGGTGTTTCCACACAGCCTCTCGTGTGCGGCGGGTCAGCGCCTGCACCCTGTGTGTGACTTGTGTCTCCTTTTAAAACCTACTTTGAGCAGTAGTAAAACTGTCATATTTTTTAGCAGGCTGGTGGATTAATTGCCTGGATCGCAGGACGTTCTCTTTATGCGCGAAAGACGCAGCTCCTGCGCTGTCACTAAGTCTACGTCAGGCCACCCACTCTTGTGTTAAGTTTGGGTGGCTGACGGTGACGCCCTCCCTTGTCCTACAGGACAAGACTGGCGAGTGCAGGTGGAGGGTGTGCTTTCGAAAGTCAAGGTATTTCTTACTGAGAATGACCGTATTTTTCCAAAATTTTTACATGTTTATTATTTTTGAGAGAAACAGAGCATGAGTGGGGGAGGGGCGGGGAGAGGGGGACGCAGAACCAGGAGCAGCTCCAGGCTCCGAGCCGTCAGCACAGGGGTCGCCGCGCGGCTCCAGCTCATGCGTGGCCAGATCATGACCTGAGCCGAGGTCGGCTGACGCCTCGCCGACGGAGCCCCCAGGCGCCCCGAGGATGACCGGTCGCACTTCGTTACCGGAGCTGCCAGAGTCGCTCACCGGAAGCCCCAGACGCGGCTAACTGCTGCTAAGACGATGCTGAATGAACACGCTTCATTGACTTGTCAGAGGATTGGAAACTCCCAAGTTGTGCAGTACTGAGAGAGAGTCCATGTTTCCTGCTAACACAGGAGAACAGGGAAACACACCCAGGGGGGCCCGACGTCTGGAGGCGTGAGTGTGTGTGCACACACCTATCTGAGACGTGGAAGGCGTGTGGCACCGATAACCTGAGCGGGTGCGACCTGACTCTACGTGGCTTTGTGCTCTTGTGTTGGAGCTGTGAATGAGCTTTTCTGTCGCCAGAGTATTTTGCATGGATTAAACTAGTCCTCACCTGCCCAAGGAGGTGGCGGTCCACAGGTAGCCAGGGAGAGAATCCTATATGAAACTTCCTTTAAAAAGAGAAAACTAAATATTGAATTAAATTAAATATTAAATTAAATAATATTACTAAACAATAATAAACTCTCCTTATCATGCTCGGCCCAAGAGGCTCTGGTGACGAGGGAAGGGGGGGCGGCCTCTGCGCCGGTGGGGTCTCCTCCTCAGGCCTTGTCCTCTGCTCGCACGTGCACGCAGGGCCGCTGTCCCCCAGGAGTCTCCGGCCCAGGCC
>NC_043706.1:144243331-144244448 GCF_006229205.1 Suricata suricatta
TTAGCAGCCCCATTGCTCGTACCCCGCCTCGTGACCAGCCCTAGAAACGTGTACTTCAGTCCTGTCCTCACGCGCTCACAGAATGGGAAGGATCCTGTAACTTGTGGACGTTACGAGAGGGTTGGACAATTGGTTAAAAACTGAAGATTAATGTCTTCCACTCTATTACCAAACGCTTTTAGAAATAAAAACACTTATGTCTACATTATTTTGTCCTGTGTAAAAATGACCAAGTTCACATGGATGAAAGACCACTAAGTGACCCCAATTGATCCACGTGCTCCGGGCCACCTTCCCCACAGGAGTGAGCGTGGATGAGCAGGTGTGGCCGGCTGTAGTGACGCCTGCCTGGTGCTCCCGAGGTCCCTCCTTCCACCACAGTGTCCTTCACGTAGGAGGAAGACGCCCACTGCAGGCCGGCCCCGGGCCCTGCAAGGGCCTCTGCGTGCGACACGGCATGTCCCGCGTAGCAGGTGTGACAAGGCAGAGGTGTGAGAAGCGCTCACCCTCCTGCCACTGCCGTGACAGTGCGGCCGCGTTACCCTCTGGAAGATGAGGCTCACGGAGCAGAGCCGGATCGCTCTACTTGTCCTCGGAGGGGACGCCCTCCCTCGTCACAGAGCCGGACAGCCGTCATGTGTGAGCACGCCCACCCGCCGTCCGCCCATCCACGTGGGCCACGTGCTCCTTGGCAGATGTCACCACGTCGTGGCGGTGTCCAGAGTTCCGGCGGCCATCTGAGGCCTACGAGCTGGGATTCCACCGAGCTCTCTGCCGACGGGAGCCCAGGGCACTTGACCACCTGCAAGACAATGCTGCCTCTTTGTCACTGCTGCAGGCAGCAGGTGTCCCCACATGCTCTCGTCCCTGCTGCAGGCGTCAGAAACGCTTGCTCACCTGCCTGCCTGACGGTCTTCTCCCTGGTACGACACACGTTTCCTTACTTTTATCCTGTTGACTTCAATGGAAATCCCTTTTTTTGCCTTTTTCCCGTCTTTTTCTCTAGTGTTGGCTGTGTCGTGCTACTGTTTGTGTCCTGCGCCCTTGCCTACTTCTCAGGACCCGTCCCTCCCCAAAGTCTGCGACGGACTCCAGCTCGCGTCCGGCTGAGCCCCAG
>NC_043706.1:144244548-144250175 GCF_006229205.1 Suricata suricatta
GGTCGGGTGTGAGGAGGGGTGTGAGGTGGGGTGTGAGGTGGGGCGTGAGGAGGGGTGTGAGGTGGAGTGTGAGGGGAGTGTGAGGAGGGGTGTGAGGTCGGGTGTGAGGAGGGGTGTGAGGAGGGGTGTGAGATGAGGTGTGAGGAGGGGTGAGAGGTGGAGTGTGAGGGGAGTGTGAGGAAGGGTGTGAGGTGAGGTGTGAGGAGGGGTGTGAGGTGGGGTGTGAGGTGGGGTGTGAGGTGGCGTGTGAGGTGGCATCGGGGTGCCCATGACCTTCTCTGGGCCCAGGCAGTGAGGGCCTCTGGGCTGCTGTGCTTCAGGGGAAGGTGTGTGGCGGAGTCCTAGGAGCCCGGGGCGGACCCGGCAGCAGACGGTGTGAGCACCTACCGCTCCCGGTGCGCGAATCCGTGGGGGGCCCCGCTGGCCTGTGTTCTCCAGAGGGTGGGTGTCGGGCGCCGGGGCTGGTGCACTGCTGCTGGGTTCACGTCGGGCCCGGAGACCAGGAGCCCTGCTCTGTCACCAGGAGCGGTGACCCGCCGAGCACGGCACGATCTCCACCAGGAGGGAGAGTGGGTGTCAAGGGTTTCCTCAGCCAACTGCTCTCAGGGAGGCTCTGCGGTGGGTCTGTCCTAAGGCACTGTCTCCCCCGCCGACAGCAGAACAGCGACGGGCCTCCCACACGTGACACGGGAGGACACTTGGCCCTGAGCATCTTGACGCTCCCCTGAGGTGGATGAGGTGTTTCACGGGTGAGAAAAGGGAAGTGTCTATGAGCCTCGAAAACGTACCTCATGCCGCAGGCAGGTGACGGATCTTCCTGGTCCCCAAGCGCAGGTGGCCCGGCCGCGGAGGACCCGCTCTGCACCCCTCGTCACCAGTCTCAGACTTCGCGTTACAGTCCGTGTTGCCCCCGCCACCTGCCTGCGCGTCCTAGCTGGCGAGGGAGAGTTCATAAGAGCGGCGTGTGGCCCACGCAGCCCGACCGCAAACAGGAAGCAGCTTCGCCAAGTGGCAGATTTTCACAGCCACGTGAGGATGTGCGTGTGCAGCAGCGGCGTGAGGCCTACGTGGGCAGCGGGGACGCCAGGGCCCACGGGGCCACCTCAGGTTTGCGTCTGGCCTCTTCCCACCTGCCCTGGGCCCGGCTGCTTGCCCGGCGTCTGTAGAGGGTGGCACCCCCTGCCCGGAGCCGGGGCACCGCTTCTGCCTGCGTTGTTCACCCGCGGGCCAGGCAGAGCAGCGAGCTGGGAGCTGGGGACGTTTCAGATGACTGCTCTGGGAAGACGCCCCCACGGGGGAAGAAGCCAGACTCTGTCAGCTCTGCGGTCCCTTGGGCCTCCTGACACAGTCTCGGTGCGTCTGACCCCGGAGCGGGGCACCTGCCCCTCACGCGTGCTGGGGCTTCGGCCGAGGGGAGCTCCGGGGACCGGCACGGAGCTCGGAGCTCAGACTGCATCTTGCTGACTTCTCTGTGGTTTTGGCTGCAAGTGGCCGAGGCCAGCCGAGACCCCACCCCTTGAGACTCAGCAGGACGCTATTTGGGGACACAGAGTGGCATTGCCGGCAATGAAAAACTGAACAAATTGGTCTCAGCCCTGCTGGAATGTGCTTCCACGCCCTTGGGATGGCCCGGTTGGTGGAGGGTGAAGACGTCCAGGCAGGACAGTTGAGAAAGTTCCTGGTGGTCAGGTGCTTGGAGTCTCACACCCCCGAGGGCCGTGGGCAGGCCGGGCACCCACGCTGTCCTCATCTCCGCTTGTTAGGGGGCGCGTGTCCCGCCGTGGCCCTGAGTCCCAGGACCGCCCGCCACCCTTGATGGGACCCGGCTGGACAACTCCGAGCGTCCCCCTCCGAGGGCCCCTGCCCTCTCCTCGCCTGATCTGACCTCCCCTCCTGGACCTTCGAGCCCAAATCTGGAATAACTCTCCACAGGCCCGGCCAAAGCAAGCATGTCTACAGTGATTTATGAGGCTTTTTGGACGTACGTTCCTGTGTTCACTGCTCGCTGCCGGCGAGCATTTTCTGACAGATTATTATGAAAGCAGCGTTTCTATCAGAAGCTGCTGTTTCACTTTCTGAGGCCCGAAGCGGCGGTTTCGTCACGGGCTTTGATGGTGGCTGCGGCTTTCACAGCTGCTCCGCAGCGAGTGCCGGGAGCGCCATGACGGTACAGCGGGCTCTGTACTTGTCCCTTCTGCGTCCCCAGCGCAGGGCTGAGCGTGTGAGACCGCTTGTGTGCGTGCTCCCCTCACGGGGGTGTCGGTTCGCTCCCTTTTGAGGAGTCGGGGGTCCTTCATCAGGACGCAGCTGAGCTCCCAGCGACCTCGCATGGGCACGAAACGCCCCCCGGGCGGGGAGCGGAGGGCTGAGGGGTGGCACCCGGCACCCGCACACTCTGTCCTTCCCGGGTACAGCAGAGCCCCCCAACATCCGGGAACCCGGATAGAGACTCTGACCCTCCACATCCTGCAGGAAAGATTTCAGAAACATAGTGTGCTCCCCGCTGGGGTAGAGGCGGGCCCCCACCTCTGACTGGGCACCTGAGCACCGAGGGCCCCGCTCCAGGGGTGGCTGTCTGCTTCCTCCCTGGACACGGTCCTGTCGGGTCCCCTGCTTCCCCGGCCTGGTCCCCAGAGAACAACATAACGGGGAGTAAAGTGGACCGGTGCAAGAAGACATTCAAACGTGGCCCCTTCTTGTGTGAAATGTCGTTTCCTCTCAGCTCGCCCTGAGTCATCGCAAAACAGGATGGGAGGCGATCCCAGGAGCCACGGCACGGGATCCTGAGTGCGTCCACAGGCCCTGCTTGTCTCCTGGACACTTTCCTGGTCTGCAGGAAGCCGCGCTGGTCACTAATGTGTGTTCTCTGCTGATCTCTTGGCAATGAATTTGGAGGAGGATACATCCCCGTATCATTTAAATCCACTGTAACGGTGTGGTAATTTTAACAAAATAAGGAAGTAATTTAAATTTAAAAATGTTATGCTACTCACTTTTCTGGAAATTGCTTTTGGGCTTGTCACCCCTTGGACTCGGGAACTAAATGCTGCAATGGTCTGGGTGATAGCGAGGAAGAGTAAGCTGCTGGTCGTTCTGCGCCGAGAGCAGGAGGCAGTGGAGATTCGACTGCGGCGGGTGGGCCAGCGAACGCGCACCTGCAGCAGAGACCAAGCCCGCCCATCAGCTGCGTGAACGCGAAATTGTCGGCAAGTAAAATTCAAAGTCAGTATTAAGACTGCAATCAGTTAAATAGCTCATAGAACCCAGAATGTGTCAGAGCAGTTGAGCGTGTTGACAAACGTGAAGTATTTGGACTGTGGTCATTAAAACATTGACTTGTAAAAATTGGAGTACACATTCTTTCTATTCTGTAGTTTTAAATCTTTCAGTAGCTAGAACATTAACCCACTCGGCACCGCTCTGGAGTCCTGCCCCTGAGCTGAGATTTCGGTTCTGAGAAGACAGTCGTGGTGGTCAGTGCGGGTCCCTCAGAGGAGCTCTGAAAACAGTATCTATGACGATCACGGGTCGGCAAGACAAGGCTGTCACGTTATTTTGGGACCAGAACGCGCACTATAGCAGCACTCTGCAATTATGAAGTGATATTACTGTGCGTCTGGCTCTTTGTGTTTTCTTTTTTGACATTTATTAGGACATGTGCTTGACATCATTGTTTTGAATGTCTAGACTTATTACTTTGTTACGTAAATAAGTATAAATCCTATTTCAAGCAAATGAAATTCAATCAGTGCGAAGTCAGGAAGTCACCAAGGGTCCCCGGAGAGCAGATGAGACGGCGCGATGGTACAGAGTCCGGAAGAAAGGTGGGAGCTGACAGGACAGATGAGCGTGTGCCGAAGCGGTCACTGAGATGTCTGGCCGGGGGGCTGCAGCCCCGGGGAGACAAGGAGGCGACAGCATGAGGGAAAGGGGGTGTGGGTCCCAGAATCCCTATGTTGCAACCCTGACCCCAAGGTGACGGTGGAAAGAGGCGGGGCCTCTTGGGGGTGATGCTGTCAGGGGTGAGGCTGCTCGGGAATAGGATCAGTGCCCTTGTACACAGGACCCAGGGAGCCCCTCGCCCTTCTCCCATGTGAGGATGTGGCAAGAGGATGGCTCCGTGAACCAGAAGCCCAGACCAGACGCCGACTCTGCTGGCCCGTTGGTCTCCGACTTCCAGCCTCACCAGTGGGAGAAACGACGTCTGCTGTGGACCCAGCCGGTAGCGTTCGGCTCTGGCAGCCCGGCCCGCTGGGTCTGCAGGTACAGGGAAGGGGCTGGGCGGGCGAGACGCTCTGGCAGCACACGTTTTCTGCCCCACTGCGCCCTGGCCGTGTGGGGCCCGTGACATGTGGCTGTCCTCCCGTCTGTGAACGCGACTGTCTTCTGTAGCATCGTTGAGAACACAGCAGAGCCGCCGCGCCTGGTCCACAGCACGTGCTCAGGAGACGGGAGTCACTGTTCCAGAAGGACTGGGCAGCCGACACGGGTGACCCCCGGAGAAGGGCGTTCTGGGTGGTGCTTTCTCAGCTTCTGTCGGCAGGCCCGTCCGTCAGCAGCCTCCCCGGGGGTGGGCAGGGGCTGACCCGTCACACAGCACGTGTCGCCCCTGCGGTCGCCACCCCGGGGCTCCCTGAGCTTCGGCCCCCATGTGCGCCTAGAGCAGCCTAGCCCTGCAGGCTGCCTTCTGGTCTCTGCCCTGCACACACATGTTGCGTTTGGCTGGACAGCAGCCCCCTGACTGTGTGCTGCCCCAGCTCCCCGGAAGCTGCAGTGGATGGTCTACTCCCCACCCCCCTCCGCCAGGGAGAACGGCACACAGTGTGGCTTCATTTCCACGTGCTGTCAGGAAAGCTTCCTGCTTCCTCCCCATCCCTCGCCCAGGATGGGGCTCCTGAGAGCACGGAAGGGGGGCGGAAGGCCTGGGAAGCGGGATTGCTGGGGGCGGAGGGGGGGCTCGCTTCCGAGCTGAGAGAGAGGGCGGAGCTGACCCCCTGGGGAAGGCTTGACCCCCGGTCTTGCCAGAGTGGGAGGTCTCTGAGAACGCCTCTGGGGGGCTGCGGTGCTGGGGGCCTGAAACACGTAATCTAAACCTAAGATTAGTCGGGCTTCTCCTCCCCTGGTCAGGCCGCATCCCTGCTTCTGCGCAAGAGCGTGTTGTCCTGAGCGTTGCAAAGAATGAACATCTACTCGCTTACTAACCCGCGTAATCGGAGTCCAAATCCACCTTCCTCACTCTGGGACCTGAAAGGTGTGTGACAGTTTCCCGGTGTCCACAGGCTCCCGTGTGAGCCGACGGTCCCGGTTCTCGTGACAACCCCAGCTGGGTATCTGAAGGCGACGTGCCCAGAAAACCCTTCTGGCTGAAGTGCTTGGAGACCAGACTGTGGTCCAGTTTCCATTTCCCCACAGCACTGGGCAAACTTGGTTTTAATCATCGGAGGTGAGATTTTCAATCAAGCTGTTGCACTCGGAAAGCACGCACGCGAATGTCTGGGCAACGAGGCTGGGGGCCGGGGTCTCCCGTGGGAGGGCGCCGGCCACCGTGCGTGGACCCCGCTCCGCCGCATCTGGAAGTTCTGCTGCTGGGTTTTCCTACTTCTCGGAATATTTATTAAAGATAATTT
>NC_043706.1:144250275-144257144 GCF_006229205.1 Suricata suricatta
AGTCCTGAAACGAGTCCTGAGCAGCAGCCAGGAGGCCGGGGCATGTGACAGCACAACAGACGGCACATCCAGACTCCAGAAAATGAAGAAGACACACAGGTGGCCGGCAGGTGCACGAAACGATGCCCCATGTCACTCATCATCAGGGACACAGACTGAACCTCAATGACATCACTCTCAGGGACACGCAGACCGAACCTCGATGAGACACCACCGCACGCCCGTCAGAGTGGCTGAAATGAACAACTCAGGCAACGGGAGACGCCGGGGAGGGCATGGAGGGGCTGGAGCCCGCGAGTTCTGCTGCGGGGAGGCGCACGGGGTGCAGCCCCGGAAAACCGTGCGGAGGGTCCTCAAAGAGTCGGAAGTAGACGTTCCCACAATCCAGGAATCGCACTACTGGGCATTTCTCCAAAGGACGCGGGAGGGCTGACTGGAAGGGCACGGGCAGCCCAGTGTTTACGCAGCGCTGCGGACAAGGGCTGAAGTGTGGACAGAGCCCAGCCTGCGCGCACGGACGGTGAGGACGCGGAGTGTCACTCGGCCACCGACGGGAACGCAGTCCCGCCGCCTGCACAGCGCGGGTGGCGCTGCGGGGAGTTGCGCTGAGGGAAGTCAGGCAGAGGAGGACGGGCATCCTATGATTTCACTCCTATGATATTTTGCTGCAAACTTTCACTGCAGAAAGAACTTCTGTCTTTATAACGGGTAAAAATAACTTGCTTTAGATTAGCACCAACCGGAGATTCCCCGGGGATGTGAGCCTGGAAGAAGGCCGTGACCGCGGGTGTGCCGCGCGCCGGACTGGCGCTTCCCGCTTCCATTGGGCAAAGTCGGGGCGCCGCTACCCTGAAGAAAGGAGAGCCTCCCGCGTGGTGACAGGACTGCGGCCCCTCGTTTCTGGCTGACGCTGGAAAGTAAGGAAAGGTCAACCCAGCGGCTCAGCACCCAGGACCTGGGGACGCCGTCTCCCCTCTGGCCCCAGCGGCCCCCACCCAGGACCACCCTCGCCCTCTGACCTCGGCCCGTCTCAGCGAGGGCGCTCTGAGGTGGGGGAGCCCCGCAGCGCCTCACCCCTTGATGTGGCTTCAGGCAGCCCTTCCCTCAGGGACGCGGCCCCTTGGAGAACTCTCCTCTCGGAGCCCTCGGTGTGATGGGCCTTCAAAGTTCCCGGACAGACACACAGGCTGAAAACAGGCCCCTGTGTCCACCTCCCTCCTGTGACGAAGTGAGGGCCACAGCAAGGGCCCCGGTTCACATGCTCATGGTGGCGGACACAGGGTCAGCGTGAGCCCAGCCTGAGGCCTGCCCCGCCTCCCGCCCCGCCTCCCCAGAAACCAACTTCATCAGCTAGACAGACAGAGCAAAGATTGGGTCTAAGAGATAGGGATGATTCCCTATGACCAGTTCTGCCTCTGAACCCAATGAGCCTGTATTCCCAGGATCCTTCCCCAGCTCCGAGCAAACAGCAGGGAGCAGCTGTGAGCCCCAGGGACCTGCCCCCCAGGGCGCGGCCGGGGGTCAGCCGTCCAGACCCCTCTGCGCCCTCGGGCTCAACGGCACTGGGAGAAGCAAGTGTTTGTTTAAAGGTGCTCACGGGACGGGACCCTCGCCCGCCTGCTCCCCTCCATCTACCCAGACGGCACCCCAGGTCCCCAGGTGATTTCAAAGGCGGAAGTCCCTTCTCCCTTCTCTCTGTCATTTTGTCATTCTCACCCTGGTCCTACCTCCTGGCAGGCTCTTCCCGGAAAGCCAGTCATTGCCTGTATCCCCAAATCAACGAGTTTTACAGAAGTGAGTTTCGCCCTAGGAAGGACGTGCCGCTGTCTGGGACCGTGTGCCCCTCTCGTGAAGGCCGGGGTCCCTCTCGGCCTCCTCCAGGCAGCCCTCCCTCCCGAGGAGCAGCCCCGCCCGGGACAGAAACAATGCACGTGTGCCGTTGAGAGCAAGTCTGTCCACGACCCGGGGGTTGGGGTGACCGGGCCCTGGCCGCCAGGCTACCCCTCCAGCTGCCCTGAGGGTTTTGGAATCGACAGCGGCCACCTCGACACGGCGCTGGGAGGCAGACGGAGTAAACTGGCCCCGTCCGAGGCCGGTCTGCCCGCGCCAGGCTCTCTCCGTGGGTCAGGCCTTGAGTGTGACGTTCCCTGTGCGGAGGGCACTCCCGGGGACCTCACAGGCCGCGAGTGTGGTTCAGACTCCGCGTCCCCACGACACCCGGCACCCGGCAGGGACGGACACACCCCACCTGCACCCACCTGCCGAGGAGGGGTGAAGGCACGGCCTGGAGCCCCACGTGATGGGCTGGGGGTTCAACAGGTGTGGCTCGCCCAGGAAGCCTGTGTGCACCCAGGTGGCCGGCCCGCAGCGGCGCAGGAGGGATGGTGGCCGCGGGGGGCCTGGGGAGGGGTCCCACCCCCCAGACGCAGCAGATTCGGGAGAGGGTCCCGGGTGCACACGGTGCAGCAGCATTCCTGCTGCCTGATTAAAGGAATTTTCTTCTGTGGATGAAACCACACTCCCCAAACCCACATTGTCCCTGCCAGCCACACACGCAGCCACCCCCAGAACGCTGGGGGCCACGGGGCCGGACCACCCGGCTCCAGCAGCGCCGGAGCCTCCGCGGGGAGCGCCGGTCCCGGTGGGGGGTGGACGCGATTCGGCGAATCAGGGGGACAGTTACAAGAAAAGCTCGTTTCTTTGCTGTTTGCCGTAATTGCCCTTTCTCCACCCGAGATGATTGAAATGGAAAAAGCAAACACATCCATTTGGGTTGGCGTTTCCTCCTCCCCCTTAATATCTCTCTTTTTGTTTATAGTCAATAATGGCGCCATGGCTGTACTGTCCTGAGGCCCGGCGCACCTGGGGTCCTGGCGGGAGGGGGGGCGGTGAGCGCGGCCCGGGTTCCTGCGCAGTCACCGCCGTCCTGGCCGCTCCGCGCTGGGCCGAGAAAGAGACTCCGGGTGGCCCCTCCCTCTCCAAGCAGGACCCTGGCCTCATGCGGGGCTCGGGGTGGCCTTGGGGCGGCGGGGGAGACCCAGAGAAAAGACGGCAGTCTCCCCACCTCAGGGCCGTCCCCCACGAGGCTGGCTCTTCCCAGGACGCGCCATTCTGTCAGAGGATGCACCTGCGGGCGGTATTTCCACAGTTAACACGAAAGAGCCACCCGGGCCCCGGAGTTGGGCTCCAGGAGGCCGTGGATGAGACGGCGGGCGTCCCTGCCGAGCCCCGGGGCAGGGAAGGGGCTGCGTGTGGGAAGAGCACTCGAGGCGGCCCTCACCCATGGGGAGGGATGCAGTGGATCGGACGGGACCACGTTCTCATGCCCGGCTGGGGCGGGGACAAGCCCTGTTCCGGAAACAGTCGGTGGGACACGGCCAGAAACGTGTGCTGCTCTGCACAGGCCTGAGCTCCGTGTGACCTGCCAGGAGCGTGTCCCCACGGCTTCTTCCTTCTGCCCTCTCTCTGTGTCTCTCTGTGTCTCTCTGTGTCTCTCTGTGTCTCTGGGCTTTTCTCTCTGTCTCTCTCCATCCATCTATCTCTGTCTTTCTCTCTGTCTCTGTCTCTCTCTATTTCCCTCTCTCTCCGTACTGTCTCTCTTGGCCCCTCTGTCTCTGTCTCTGTGTCCCTCTGTGTCTCTCCACCTCTGTCTCTGTCTCTTTCTATCTCTGTCTCTCTGTCTCTGTCCCTCTGTCTCTGTCTCTGTCTCTTCCTCTGTGTCTCCCTGTCTCTGTCTCTCTGTGTCTCCGGCAGAGCGGGCATCACACTCTTCCAGGACGGCCCTCAGGAGCGGTGGGCGCCGCATGCCGTGGGAGGGGCAGGGGTGGCGGCGGCCACGTGCCCAGGAGGACAGGCCACACCAGCGCACCGCTCTCCCCCTGCAGGCGGTTATTTACGCTTCGGCTCCGCCTGCTCCGAAGGCTGTGATTATGGACGACACCTACAATTTATGGTCACCCGTGGTCACTGCCAAGTCTGCCGCCAGCCGGCGGGGGCCTCCTGGGCCGCACGTGTCTGTCGGCGCCCAGGAGGTACGCCCCCCCCCCCCGGGAGCCCGTGTCATTGGTCCTCGGAGGTGCCAGCCACGTGTGGTGGGGCCGGAGGCTCGAGGGTCCGTCCCTCCTGCACCACCGCCTCTGGGCAGCCCGGAAGGCCGGCCTCTCCGGGACCTCTGCGGGTCGCCAGCTCCTCACGTTTTGAGACTCTGCCTGAAAGATTCAGAGCCCCTTCGGAGCCCTGACCTGTGCTCCCGGTCCCCCGACGCCCCTCTATGAACACAGCTTTGGGACAATGCACGTTGACTGTGGGGGTTGGAAAACTGTCAGAAAGATGCGCAGAGAAGGCTGGAAACGGGGAGGCCGATGCAGCAGACTCGGGGCCACAGCTCGGCGGGGGCGAGCCCCCTGCCTGGCCACGTGGGGCCTCGGGCCACAGCGCCGGCCAGCCTCGGAGGGGCCGCACCAGACCACCGAGGACGGCGGCCGAGGCTTGGGGAGGGGCCGCACCCACAGCGACAATCTGACAATTATCCGGGAAAGCTGAGCGCCAGAGGAAAAGCATGAAGAGCCAGCGAACGGATCTCCGTTCCCAGGAGGCCTTAAAGGCGCCCCGGAAAAGATGCGGGGCCTGGGTGCCGGCATGGGGTGCGGGGAGGGGGGCGGGGACGTGGCAGGCCGCACCCCAGCTCCAGGGGGAGGGGGAGTCCCCAACCCCAGCCCCACCCCCCAGGTCGGACCCAGGCAGCCAGCCCCGCTGCGTCCCCTCTCTCCCTCTCTCCGCCCTCCCCCACTTGAGCTCTGCCTCTGTCCCTGTCTCTGTCCCTGTCTCTCTCTCTCTCTCAAAAATAAAGGACCCCAGAGGCCTCCGCCCCGCCCGAGCTACTGGCTGGGCCCCGGCCGCGTCTTCACCGTGGAAACCGGACTCCCCTCTTGTGTCGGGGGGGTTGCGGGGCTTCAGGAAGATCGTGAACGGGCTGCATCGATTCTCCCACGTTCCTTGGGTTGCACAAGGAGATTTCGTGCGAGTTTCTCACAGGTTTAGAGAGGCAGGGAAGTGAACGGCCTGCCGCCACCACTGTCGCAGGAGACCGGAGCCCCTGCAGCAGCTCATCCCCGGACGTCACCAAGCTGAGCTTCGAAGAGAGAAATCTACATTTTCCAACCTAACGTCGATGCTAAACGATGGCAAATACTCGTTTAGACCCTCGCTTACCACTACCAGCGAGACTGTTGGCTAATAATCCGGGTCAGTGTGCCCTCGGGGCCCGGGGCTGTCTGTGAGGGAGCCTCTCTCCCCTGGGCAGGCGTGGGGGGCGCTGACCCCACCGAGGTGTTGGCTCGGGTGTGGAAGGAGGTTCCCTAACAGTCTAGGTGTTTGCTCGGAACAGTCCCTCCGCCTACGGACAGATGTGTTCTAAGGTTTTTACCGTCTGGATGTTCTGAGAACATTCTGTTCAATCAAGTCAGAAAATAACACTCCTAATGTCTCGCACATGTGACATAAAATTGAGGGGCTCCTGTGTGGCGGAGTCGGTTACGCATCCAACTTGATTTCAGCTTAGGTCATGATCTCACGGTTTGTGGGTTCGAGCCCCAAGCTGGGCTCTGTGCTGACCTCGAGGGGCCTGTTTGGGATTCTCTCGGTCTCTTTGTCCCTCCCCTGCTCACTCTCTGCCTCTCTCAAAATAAATAAACAAAATTTAAAGTAAAATAAAATAAAACAAAGTGCATATACACACAGAGAAATACGCATTGCCTCAGTATTTGAGGGCTGTGAGAGCCAGGGCAGGGTCACTCGGCGTGTGGCGCAGGGGCACGCAGGTTCGCTCTGCGCCCCTTTCCGGTCCTGCGTGTGAGGTGACGTCTGCAGGGAGTTCTGGGGGCGTGGGGGCAAAGACCCCCCCCAGCCTGGCGGTCTGGAACCACCGAGAGCTGTTCTCTCATGTTCGGGAGGCCAGCGGTCGGGAGTCAGCCTGTCATACGCCGAGTCCCCTTCTGTCCCAGCCCCTGGGAAGACTCCCTCCTGCCCCCGGGGAGCTGCCTGCCGGGGCCCGGGTCCTGACCTCCTGTCCCTAGTTGGACCTGGGTCATGTTGGATTAGGGTCCATATGACCCCATCTTACCTTGACCGCATCTGTGAAGACTCTGTTTCCAGATAAGACCCCATTCACGGTCCCTGAGGGCTAGCACTCCGGCCTTCTGGGGACGCACCCAAGCTCTCGCTGTGCCCGCCCCTCCTGAGGCCGTCCACCCCCGGCCCAGAGCGTCAGAGCCCAAGGGCAAGACGAGGTGCGGCCTGGGGGCCTCCCCGCGAGGGCTGGTCCCTCCGTGCACAGAGACAAGAGCTGGGCCGAGCTCCTCACGGCGCCGCGAGTGTGGACACCAGGCCTGTGCGTCCCCTCCCAGGTCACCAGCAACCCCAAGCCCCGCCCCCGGCCCCCAGGATGGGAGGGGAGTGGCTCCAACAAGCGGCTTCACAGAGATTGCCCGTAGCCTCCCGACCCGCAGCCCCTGTCCCTTCCCGGGTCTCTGTCTCCTCTGCCCAGCGCCCCTGTCCCTTCCCGGGTCTCTGTCTCCTCTGCCCAGCACCCCCGGGGGCGGGCTCGCCCTCCTGCGGAGCCTGGCGCCTCCCCTGCTCTGCACCCAGGAACAGAGCCCCTGCCAGGCCGGTGAGGGTGCGGTCCAGACCCTCAGGTTTCAGGTGTGGGGAGGCGGCGGCCCCCGGGCCCCGCGCATCGCATCCGCCTTCCCCCGGCTTCGCGGGCTCCTCCCCGCCCTTCAGCCCCAACGCCTGGCAGAGCAGGCCCACACGCGGGGGCCCGGGGCCTCGCCTCCACCGGACTGTGAGCCCGGCCCGTGGCCCCCAGAGCC
>NC_043706.1:144257244-144267135 GCF_006229205.1 Suricata suricatta
TCCACCGGACTGTGAGCCCGGCCCGTGGCCCCCAGAGCCGCCGCGTGGCCCCCGCCGTCGGAGGCGGGGCCCCGGGAGCACCGGGCACGGAACCGACCGGGCCGGACGTGTCTGTCCAGCTGCGTGACCCGCCCGGCGAGCCACCGCACGTGGGGGAGTCTAGGGCTCCGGACGGAGGTGGGTGAGGACAGGAGACGACACCCCCCCGGGGCTGAGGCTGGTGAGACATTTAGGCCCGAGGCGTTCCCAAGGGGCCGTCTGCTCAAGACCCCAATAAAATCACATGCGCCTTAACCACAAATATTTTCCAGTTCAACCTACATTCCACAGACGACCAAAAGCAAAATTGGTGTGGCTTAATGGAAATGAGTATGTTTGGGAAGGAAATGAATATTAAATTCATTTTTTCATTTTTAAGCTGAAACGTCACCTGAGCGCATCCTTGGAGACCTCAGAGACTTTGCAGGACGTGGGAGACCCCATTTTTGACAAGTTACAAGGACCAGAGGCAAACCCCCAGAGCGGAACAGACCCCCGATGCCTCCCTGTTTCTCTCAGGGCCCCCGGCCCTCCGACCCCCTGCTGGGGCGCCTTCCGGCCGTGAGGTCCCACAGGTGATGGACTGGATTCCGTTCTTAGGTGAAGAGGGATTTGTGTATGTCATTCTAGAATTCTCTCTCACTAGAGACTCCCCAGATTTTCTCTGTGTCCTTATTGTGGTTCTGCTGGGGTAGCAGACAGATCCACGGCCACTGCAGAGTTCCCTGAGCCCAGGAATTGTGACGAGAGCTGTCCCCCGGCCACCACACCGAGACTCGGAGCCAGGTCTGCCGGCGCTGGTGCCGCTGACGGGGCTTCGGAAGGGGCTGTCACTGCCAGGACACACGGGGTGTCCTCAAACTTTACATTTTTGAGACAGAGAGAGACAGAGCATGAACAGGGAGGAGCAGAGAGAGACAGAGACAGAATCTGAAGCAGGCTCCAGGCTCTGAGCTGTCAGCACAGAGCCTGACGTAGGGCTCGAACCCACAAACGTGAGATCATGACCTGAGCCTAAGTCGGAGGCTTAACCGACTGAGCCGCCCAGGCGCCCCTCCTCAAACTTTAAAAGAATATGAGGAAAGGTCAAGATTATCAAGCTAATCATGTTCTTATTCAAAAACTTATAAAATTGTCTTTTAGGGAAAAAAATCTGTTTTCAAATGAATGAGTTATCTTGTTAAAAATTTTAAAAAATGGATTTAATATCATGATCTTCGATTAGGAATCTCACTGATTGCCTGACATTTTTATAAGAGGAGAAGATGGTTCTACCAAGAAAGTAGAAGAAAGTGGTAATTATTTTTTGTAGCTAAAAATATTTTTCTGCAAAATATGACTGCGGTTTTAAGCCAATGCAGTGTTTCTGAGGTCTTTCTCTAGAGAATTTTGAGGATTGTTTTATATTTCAAGAGTGTAGGTTTGGGGTGGCGTGTGCTTAAATCTCTGACTCATCGTATAAAGGTAGGTATGTATAATCTTCTTTTTTAACTCACGGAATACAAATGGAATTATAATTATGACATTTGCATTCTGATAACTAAAAAACATATTGTCTACTGAGATAGAGCTGAGAAATCATTTATATCACGAGTACAAGAAATTCTAAACAATAGTACCTTCTTAAAGGTGAGCTTCTTAAAATTCTTAAATGGATCACAATTGGCTGATAAATTTGAAGACCAAAACATGGCCACCCATTTCATTTTTTTCTTTATTTACTGATTGAACGTTATAAACAAATGTACTCTACTATCACCATTATTTCATTTGAAGGGGAAAAATAACCCAAGAGGGAGAAAAGATAGGTTCTAAGAAGCAAAAATCGTTTTTTACACTGAGCAAATTCAGCATTTCTTTATTTTGCCACAGAATAATAATTAAAGCATCATATGTGTTCAAATCAGTGAATTTGCATTTGGGATATTGATAGTGAATCTTGGTCCTTGGTCTGTTTATGAACTGACAAGAAACAGGGCTTGTTACTGAAGGTCTCTGAGTTTCATTTTGCCTCAAAGATTGGGTTTGAAAGTTAACTGCGGAAATGTACGTCAGCGAGACGGGCAGGGCGCCCCGCCCGTGCCTCCTCCACTCTCGCGGTCCAGGCAGAGCGGGCCCTACAGCCCCTGGCCGGCCTATATTCATGTTCATAGGAAAGCAGGCCTCCCGCCCGGCCTGGAGCCCAGCGCAGGGGCTGCACTCGTGACCTGGAGGTCAAGAGCCGCACATTCAACCCAACGAGTCACCCAGGAGACCCTGTGACTTTATAGTTTCGACTGCTGATCTGTTTAATGCTTCTTTTCTGTTCTAAAATAGAATCATTTTGCTTTTGAGAAATGTTCATGTTGCTGGTATAATTTTAACAGATGTTAAATATGTTTTTATATGGTCTAAAGAGAATTTCCATTTTCTCATCTTCTGTCAGTTTTGAGGCCTTTGATATTTATGTCCAGCTTCTTTTTTTCCAGTTGATTTGTTTATTTTGAGAGAGAGAGAGAGAGAGAGAAGGAGAGGGAGGGAGGGAGAAGCATGGAGGGGCAGAGACAGAGGGAGACAGAGAATCCCAAGCAGTTCCACGCTGTGAGCACAGAGCCCAATGTAGGGCTCAAACTCACAAACTGTGAGATCATGACCTGAGCCAAAATCAAGAGTCGGCAGCTTAAGTGAGTGAGCCACCGAGGCTCCCCTTACCCTTGGCTTCTTATTCTTCCCTGAATCAAATGATATGCTTTTCCTCTTGGAGTTTTGAGTAGTTGCTTCATAAAAGTATAGATACTATTAGCTATAACCAGGTGTCCAATTCAAGTTTTGTGCACTTTACATGGGCTGCTTTGAGTGCTATTAATTAAATGAAATGGATATTTATTTATTTACTTAATTATTTAAAATTCATATCTATCTCAAGAGGACTCACAGAACGGTAATCAGTAAAATAATATAAACAATTATTTAATGATAAATCTGATTAGTCCATTCAAAGGAAGGATTGAACGTGCATTCCGATAACAGAATTGAGCCCGTTTCCCAGGGGCAGGACAGCATCTGCGACTTTCCTATGAAGTTACCCAAACACTTTTCATCTCTGAGATGAAGAATGTTTTAAATTTACCTGCAAAAGAGCAAGTGAAACAAAGCGACTAAATCAGTCCAGGGCAGGTCTTTCGCTCCATCATGCAAAGAACACGAATGAGCTAGTCAATATCATCAGTGCCAGGATCTGTTTTTTAAAAAGCAGATTTCTGTGAAAGCAAAACTCACATTATGAAATCAAACCCAGCAAAGGTGTCCCAGCATGGAGTCCCGTGGTGACAAGGTAAGTGAATCCCACGGAGCCATTCCGTCTCCTAAAGATGGTAATTATTCTAAGTAATAAACTACAAACACATCTATTTCACTTAATAATCTTAGATTACTGTTGGTGGCACATTTTGTTGCATGAAAGGTTATCTGCCAGAGTCGGCGTTATGGGCTCACGTTGACGCTCCCCCATGAGTTTCTGAGCGTTGGTGATGGGCCCATCAGTCAGTTGTACAGACCAGGAGTACAGTTTGTAGAAGCAGAAAGCAGACAAGTCAAGGGAGTGAAGCGTTAAAATAATGAACGCGGAGGAGGACACTGGCCCACGGAGGCCCCGGCGCCCTGGCGGCCCACACGAGCCGACGGACACGTGAGGACGACCCGTCACAAACGGCCGCTGGGCTTCCAGCTGTGGCCGATCCGGAACTTCCCTGCTTGGCTTCCTCGCATTCTCTGCAGAGGGTCCCCACCCCTGGCCCCCTCCGGTTCTCTGCGAGAAGGTACCCCGGCTCCTCTCCGTGGAACACCGCTCTCCACTCTGGTTTGGCGCGGCCCGTGTGAATCAATTTTTGCTAAAAAAAACTCTTAATTTTTTTAATGTACTCCAGTTCACCTTGTTGCAGAGGTGACTGTAAGTGAACCTGACAATCGGTTCTACAAAAGGTTTTAATTTATTTTCAAAGAAAGGATTGATGTGATTTCTGTCGTGTGGCCGTGGCCGTGTGGAACAAACGTGGCACCCCAACACACACCCGACCCTGGTACGCTCGGTCAGGACTTGGGGAGAGGGACGGCGCTGATCAAAGGTCTGTGGGGTGAAAACTAAATCTACCCTGTCCTCGGCTTGGGCTTTGCTTTACGATGAATGCCAGGGCTGGCTTCCTTCCTTTCTTTCTCTCTTTCATCTTCCCACAGCCTAACTGTAATTCATAATCAATACATAGACACAGCACGAGAAGTTCAGAATGTGAGAAACGAGCCGGTCTGGTGTGGCCCAGGGCACAAGCTCGCTGCACCCTGCTTCTCCTACTAATTACCAACAAAGCCAAACAAAACCAAACCCCAACAACAACAACAACAAACCCACTCATTAAAACTGTTAAAAAAGAAACAATAGGCCAGAATGGAGTGACTCGTGTTAAGTCCCTCGTAGCAAACCAAGACCTAACACCCACCCGGGTGCAGGTGCAGCGCCCCGCAAAGTCCGGCGGCATCGCTGTCAGCGCTAGTGCCCGACACGCCCCTTCCGTCCCCGAGGAGGGTGACTCCACTCGCTGCTGCAGACGTCCTAGGCCCGCCTCCTTTCACCTGTACAAGATGCTCATTGCGTTTTGCTCCTCAGAGCTCCTGCCCAATTCATGACTTGTAGGATAAAGACAATCAGAGGTACAGATTTTTAACAAATCTAGAAAACAACCCCCAGAGACCCTGAGAGTTGAGGACAGCAGGTATATTACTCCATTTACGAAGTCGTACTGGCTGGGTTTCCTTTTTGAGGTCTCAGCTTCGACAGATGTGACACTGCTTCGTGGGAGCCACACACAGACCCTGAGAGCAGAATCGTGAGATTTTTACGGTCTGCCTGTCTGAGGACCGGAAGTGAGATCCTCAAGAGACCGAGAGGCTAAGAGTCTGGGAGGAAATCTTCATTTGTTTCCCTGCTTTCTCTTTTCTTTCCTTTGTTGGCCGTTCTCTGTCCTGGACGTGTTTGTGCGGCAGCTCCAGCTCAGGCTCCCGGTGGCAGCGACCACAGGAGAACCCGAGTCCCTATGAGAAACTTGTCTTTCTGGCCAGAGGCTTGAACCTCTGGTCTGAGATGGGGGAAAACCCCTCCCTTTTCCTTCTCTTGTCTCTGCTGCACCAGGTGGTCATGCACAGCTCCCACCCCCTCCCCGAGGGAAGACCCGAGGCCTTCAGAGCTGAGAGCAATGCCCGAGGACCCAGCTTGACCAGGGAACCTCCCAAGTCCGTGTCCCAACAGACACGGATCCTAGGCTTGCCTCCGCACCGTACACGTGCAGGAAAGACCCCCAAACCACGGGAAAGCGCTGAACTCTGTGCACTGGGCCATGGCACGAACCACAGCCCCCTTCCTGGGAGACCCCTGAGAGGCCAGTGCGAGGGACGTGTCCACGCAGCCCAGTAAGGTGGTCAGACGCTGAACCCGGAACTGTGCCTGTAAGAGTGACCGGGTCTCGGCCTAACGGGACTGATGGCCTGTTAACACCAAACCCACAGAATTTAACATTTTCCAGAGGATTTCAACAGGAACCAGAATTTTATAATAGAATCTTTAAGATTTTTCAGAATAAACCCAAAATTATTTGACATAGAAACAATCAGGAAACAGTTGCCGATACTCAAGAGAGAAGACAGTCCACAGAAGCTGGTGCCCAGGTGACCTGGATGCTGAAATTATTTAGGACTTTAAGACAAGCACCAACCTCAACTGTGCTCTTGAGATCAGGGTCATTTCTCTTGAAATGAAAGAAAGTGAAGTTATCAGTATGAAATTGGGAAAAAAAATTCAAATTCACACATAAATTTTGGGACTGAAAATTACATACAGTAGGTAAAATAAACCGGCTCCCTGGACGGGCTTTTGAGAGGGATGCAGATGATGGAAAGTCAGTGAACTTGAAGACAGAGCAGTAGGACCATCCAATGTGCACCACAGAGAGGAAAGCGGTAGAAACAATGGCAGAGCCAAAGGACCCTGTGGGAAGGCATCCAACACGTGACGCGCACATCTGGCGTGCCGGGTGAGGGGAGAGGGTCTGGCGCTCAGGGAACACTCCTTTGAATTCGAAGATTATTTACAGATGCTGGAACTCAAACCACGCCCTCAGAAAACCTCCCCAATACGGTGCGAGACAACATTTTACAGATTCAAAAATTCAGTGAGTCACAAACAGGAGAAACTAAGGAAAAAAAAAACCAATGGTAGACCTATCCTACTTGTAAGGCTAAAAACGAGGCTTAAGGAAAATATTTGAAACGGTGAGAAAAATAAAGTGTTTTCACTCGGCACAACTGAGCAACAGTGTCCTCATGTAAAAGTCCGTCTGTGACCGTTTCTCTTCGCCGAAGACACTTAAACCAACAAATAAAGTGGAGCGAGGGCCCTGTGGCTCCGGGAGAGGATGTGCAAAACATGAAGTAAAATAAAAATTAGTGGGCGACTTATCTAAATATTTGGAACCTCAAACAAATATTTGGTTTGATTTTGAGGCAAATAAATGAGCCGGCTGCTTCTTTTTTTATCCCCTCTGGCTCGTCGTCTGTGGTGACCGGCAGATGGAAACGCTGGAAGGTGAGCGATTCGGTATGAGCAGGGTTGGGGGCGCAGAAGAAATGGCCTCTCCTCCGGAAAGCCAGCGGCCTTGGGGGCACATGTAAGGGGCGTGAGAACACCCACTGCTCCTTCCTCCACCTTACTCGAGGGAAAATGGCTTTTCTCAGCTGCGCTCTCCTCTTAGTCTGGGATGAAATTCAGGCCTGACGGGGGTGACCTGGAATATCTGTACGTCACCAACAGGGCCTGAGCGGTCCCCACCCCAGTCTCCTGCCGCCCAGGGCGTCCTCCACGCAGACAAGCCCGGGTCTGAGGAACCAGTGGCCCCAGAGCCGAGTCCGCACAATCCCCCAGTGAGCAGAGGAGCCACGGACTGAGGGAGCGCTCCTCCCCCTCGTCGGGGTGCCCTGGCCACTCGTGTCCTGTACGCCTTTGAAATTCCGGTTTCCAGATTGCTAAACTCTTCACGAGAGAGAAGAGCGCCGTCAAGATGACATGAGCAGAGACATGTAAAGAGGAAGTGGAGGGGAGCGTCCCGTTGCTGACACGTTGGCAACACGGCCCCTCACCGCCCCGGCTCACGGCCGATGGAAGGCTTGAACCCAGGACCCTGAGAGCAGGACCCAAACTGAGATCAAGAGTCAGTCTCTTGGGGCACCTCGGGGGCTCAGCCAGTTAGGCGTCTGACTTCAGCTCAGGTCATGATCTCATGGGTTGTGAGTTCAAGCCCTGCGTCGGGCTCTGTACTGACAGCTCAGAGCCTGGAGCTGCTTCAGATTCTGTGTCTCCCTCTCTCTCTGCCCCTCCCCTGCTCACACTGTTTCTATCTCTCTCAAAAATAAAAAATGAACATTAAAAAATAAAAAAAGAGTCAGTCTCTTAACAAACTGAGCCCCGCAGGTACCCCTTATTTTATTTTCTTTATTATAATTTATTTTTATTATATATATGCATAAGACATGGTTTGACTTTTTTAAAAATTCAAGTTGTTTAACACACAGTGTGGTCTTGGCTTCAGGAGCAGAGCCCAGGGTCCATCTCTTACACACACACCCAGGCTCCTCCTGAAAAGTGCCCTCCTTGATGCCCATCGCCCGTTCAGCCCTTTACCCCCAGCGGCCCTCCGTCTGTTGTCTGTATTTGAGAGTCTCTTATGGTTTGCCTCCCTCTGTTTTATCTTATTTTCCTTCCCTTCCTCTATGTTCATCTGTTGTATTTCTCAAATTCCAAATATGAGTGAGATTATATGGTATTTGTCATCCTCTGACTAATTTTACTTAGCATAATACCTTCTAGTTCCATCCATGTTGTTGCAGATGGAGAGACTTCATTCTTTTTGATCACAAGTAATATTCCATGATACATACACACCACATCTTTATCCATCCGTCTGCCAATGGACGTTTGGGCTCTTTCCACACTTTGGTTACTGCCAATAATGGTGCTAAAACATGGGGTGCATGTGCCCCTTCAAATCAGCGTTTTTGTTCCCCTTTGTATAAATGGCTAGTAACGCAATTGCTGGGTCGTAGGGTAGTTCTGTCTTTAATGTTTTGAGGAGGCTGCACACCGTTTTCCAGCGCGGCTGCACCAGTGTGCGTGCCCACCGGCCGTGTGCGAGGGCTCCCCCTTCTCCACATCCTCCCCGGCATAGTCTGACTTCTAACATGGGAATCTAAAAGAAACGAAGCAACTCACAACCAACGTTTACCCTCATCTGAAGAAGAAAGAACAGATAATTCGGGATCTGCTAAGTATAGCCTGAGAACAGAAAGAAAATTATTTTTGTTATTAGAGCGCATGTCCTAATTACATCAGCCTAAAAAATACGTGTTCATCGCTGTGGAGAGTGAGAGAATTGTGCTGTTTTAATGGTATTTGAATAATAAAAACAGCAACAGGGTAACATCAAGAATTTTAAATGTTTTTATCATTCTATGTTTTCCTTTTTAATTCTCACTCATGAGAGCATCTGAATTAGGACTTAGAGATTACCACTTAATAGGAAGAATTACGGATCTTATTTTGAGAAAGGCAAGAATTACCGTTGAGCATGATCTTCGGCGGCCTTGGGCTCCCCGTCCCACGGAGGAGACAGGATGGCGTGTCCCTGCTCAGGGTTTGCATCCCTCTGCTGAAAACAAACACAAAAGCCCTATTTTGAATGTTTATGCATTGTTGCGTTACTTTTGGAAACTGAGAAATCTACGCCGGTTAGTCACTGAGGAGCACGGCCGTGGGCTGTGTCCCTCTTTACCCAGAGCCCAGAACCAGCGCATGTACAGTCAGCCGGCCCTGCCCGCGCGTGGACACCGGAGTGTGGGACGAGGCGTGCGTGGCTCCGTGTGCCTGGCTCTCCATCTCCCTGTGAGTACATCGCACACACCTCACTTCTGTTAGGCAAGTCTTAAAGTTCTGAGAGGCCAACTGAGCCTTGTAATCAGTGTCCACATCAATAAAATGAAGATCGATTTTTATGTGTTAATATCTTGAATTTCCAAAGCCTCTAAGAACATATGGCAAAAGAACCAGCCTGATATATCTTGATAGACATTGACTATGATTTTGATAACTTTATTATGAAATAAATCAGATTTTTATCTTTGTAGTTACAGATACATATGAATCCATATGTGTTTAGTTCTTACACCCAATACTTATCTGATTCTCAAGAGAGAAACTGTGGGTAAAATCGTGGAAAATACATAGCATACAAAATAATGCTGCTATTTATGAACTCGAAACCCACACCAAGGTGTTCATAATAGTTTTCTCTGTTAAATCTCTTCAAACCATAATTAATTTTGTGTCTTGAATCCCATTTCAAATATTTATTCTGTCTAAGCTGGAGAAACACCCAAAGCAAGGCAGAGATCACTGAGCTGTTCCCTTCCAGGCAGAGAGAGAGGCCGTCAGAGGCCCTCCTGGGGAAGAGAGTTACGGGAATGGCAGGCGACTCCGTAGGCCAGGAGCAGCCTACACGATTCGAAGAATAAGAACTATCTTACAGACGTGCTTCCAATGAGGCCAGTAATAAAAGACGGAATCCGGCTCAGGAGAGGGGCCTGACAGGGCCCCACCCCGACCCCACCCCCCCACTGCCCACGCCCGTTCTGGGGGGGTCACAGGAAGCGTGTGATGAGCTGTACACTGGCCCCCACACAGGCTGCAGATGGCGGAGGGACAACTTTCATTTGCAAGAACCTTGCCTTTTGGTCTCCGTTAACTGCGGAGGGGCTGGAGGAGGGGTGTGAGGAGGG
>NC_043706.1:144267235-144270394 GCF_006229205.1 Suricata suricatta
CCCCCCCCCCCCCCCCCCCCCCCCCCCCCCCCCCCCCCCCCCCCCCCCCCCCCCCCCCCCCCCCCCCCCCCCCCCCCCCCCCCGGTCTGCACATCAGCTGCCCGCAGGGCTGGTCCTGATCCGGAGCTGCGCTCGGTACCGGGTCTCTGGGCGGGGGCGGGGCTCTGCAGAGAGGGCGGTCCCAGCACCGACAGGACGATGGTGAAGGGGACGGTGACGTCCTGGGATCCCGGTCCTCCTGCACGGCTGCTTAGTCGTGATATGTTTAACAGTTACCCTGAGCGTCCGACTTCAGCTCAGGTCATGATCTCACGGTTCGTGGTTCGAGCCCCCAGTCCGCCTCTGTGCTGACAGCTCGGAGCCTGGAGCTGCTTCAGATTCTGTGTCTCCTTCTCTCTCTGTCCCTCCCCTGCTAGTGCTCTGTCTTTCTCTCTCAAAATAAATAAACTTAAAAAATAAATGATCGGGTTCATTCTTCTGCAGGTCACTGTCCAGTTTTCCCAACACCATTTGCTGAAGAGACTGTCTTTTTTCACTGCATACATTTCCTGCTTTGTCTAAGATTAGTTGGCCATTCATTGGTGGGTCCAGTTCGGGTTCTGTATTCTGTTCCATTGGTCTGGTGTCTGTTTCTGCGCCAGGGCCATCCTGTCTGGATGATGACACCTCTGTGACACCACTTGATGTCCAGGATTGTGACCCCTCCTGCTTTGGTTTTCTTCTCCAGAATCGCTTTGACTATTTGGGGTCTTTTCTGGTTCCATACACATTTTAGGATTGTCTGTTCTAGTCGGTGAAGAACGCTGGTGTTATTTTGATCGAGATTGCACTGAATGTGTAGACTGCTCTGGGTGGTATCGACATTTTAACAGTATTTGTGTTCCTGATCCATGAGCCTGGAATGTTTTTCCATGTCTTCGTGTCTTTCTATAGTTTTCAGCGTTTAGGTCTTTTACCTCTTTGGTTATGTTTATCCAGGGATCTTGCGGTTTTGGGCGATTGCAAATGGGATCAGCTCCTTGATTTCTCTTTCTGCTGCTTCATTGTTGGTGTAGAAATGCGACAGTTTCTGTCTGTGGACTCCGTATCCTGCACTCCGGCTGAGTTCATCTATCAGCTGCCGAGGGTTTGGGTGGAGTGTTTTCGTCCATGAGCGAGTCGGGCCGCCTGTGAAGCGGGGGAGTTTGGCTGCTTCTTTGCCAGTTCGGACGCCTTTTCTTTCTCTCTGCTGTCTGATCGCCGGGGCGAGGACTCCGATACGGTGTTGAACAACAGTGGGAGAGGACCTGCCTGTGGCGCTCCTGGTGTTTGGGGAAAAGCTGAGGGCGTTAAGCTGAGAGTGTGTTGTGCTGAGTGAAACAAGTCAGAGAGAAACACACTGCATGACTTCACTCACGTGTGGAATCGAAGAAGCACAACAGATGAACATAAGGGAAGGGAAGGAAAAGTAAGATAAAAACAGAGAGGGGACAAGACATAAAAGACTCTTAAATAGAGAACTGACGGCGGGCTCCAGAGGAGAGGTGGGGGAGGGGCCAGATGGGGGACGGGACTTGAGGAGGGCGCTTGTTGAAATGAGCGCTGGGTGTTGTATTCAAGACATAGATGACTGGGTTCTACTCCTGAAACCAGTGTTGCATCTATGATAACTGAGTTGAATTTAAAAAGTAAACTAAAAAATTAAAAAAATCAATGAGCGAAAGCTTCCCCTGGTTCACGGTTCCCGACATCACGTTGTTGTCCAGGAGCCGAGTGCGGGAGGTCAGAGCAGCGGGGACGCCGGGCAGTGTCCCAGCAGGGCCAGCGCAGAGAGGATGGCGGGACAGCAGAGGCCTGAGAAGGGGCCACGTGAGGTGCGTAGTTTGGAAGCTGAGCCCGCAGCACCCGGCAGGACGTTAGGAGGGATGCGGCGGCAGGAGGACAGGGGAACGAAGACGTAAACTCGATGTTTTGGCTGGTGTCACGGGCAGGGTGGGGGCCTCGTGTATCGGAGCCGGGAAGACCGGGGACGGACAACCTGGGAGACGGGGGCCCCCGCAGAGCCCACAGCCTCTTGCAGAGGGAGCGCAGGGAGAGCACAGGGCCCGGCTGACCCTGAACTGTCCCGTTGGCCGGGGCCAGGACACGTGGACGCCTCAGGAAGAGCCTGGGAGGGCAGGGAGAGCAACGGGAGGCGGGAAAACAGAGGGACCTGATTGATCACTGCCTCAGACCCTGCAGAGACGTCTGTCGTGTGAGATGAGGGCAGAGCACTGACTGACTAAGTGAAAACAGTGGAGGCGTTTGGGGCACAAGATTTACCCCCGGGATGTGGGGGCTGTGTGCAAATGCTGTGAAGGGAAATTAGGGGTAAGCTTTGGAGACAGCGACATACACGTATGTGAATAAAAACATGTCACATTGTTTAATATCCAACATGTAAGATTTGAAAGAAAGGACAAGCAGTTCTAATTTTCATTGTAGACTCTTCCAGAAACTCTGGAGCCGGGGCAAGGATTCTGCTCCAAGAAATGATGATGCTTCCGGGGCTTTGTCTGCCTTTGAAGCTCAGGTACATGTTGCATCATCACACACGGTGGCTGCAGCCACGGACTAGGGGGGCCGCACAGCTTTCACGCCTCGGGGTCTCCGAGCGGCGTGGCCAAACTACACAGCCTTGTCATCTATTGGTGCTCACGTGGAGAATGAAGAGATAAATCTCCTGCCTCGCATACCAAAAATAACCTTGGTTAAGTCAGATCTGTTTGTTAGCCAAAATGTACATTTAAGTAACAACAATCTTTCCTTGCCTTATTTGTTTTTGAAGCTTTCTTTGTTAGGAGCTGCACTTTTGAAGCTACCTAGGAACACACAGGTATTTTAATACATTTCCCTTTATTGGGATAAGGATGGTGCCAATGATCCCAGAATCAAGCCCTCAGACGGGGTCTAATGGGAAAACAAAACAAACCTCAGCCAACCACACAGCATCTTACAAGTTTGAAGAGTTCGTCCTGGTCTTCTGTTGTGACGGTTGCCATCGGGCCGTTCTTCCCTTCTGTCTTCCAGGAGAGTTCAGGGGATAGTTCACGATAAAAAGCAAGAATCACACAAGTGCAGACAGTGAGACGGAGAAGGCAGCACGTGTGTCTTTCCCAAATCGTCATGTTCCTGGGCTCG
>NC_043706.1:144270494-144280465 GCF_006229205.1 Suricata suricatta
GCCCCCTCGCCCTGCCGCCTCCGAGGCTTGCTGAGGGAGGGGCGGGCCCGGGTCTCCCCTCTGCAGGCTCCTCCTGATGCCAGCCTCTGTGTGGAGGCGGACGGCAGGGGGGCCCGGGGAGAGGACGTGCTGACCAGCCGGGGCCCTGGCGGAGCTCTTACAAATATTAGAGTTTTAGCCAAAGGAAGGGGAGGTGGTGGCTCATGAAACGTGCCCGTGTGACCCCAGAGCACCCGAGACACATACAGGTGTCTGACGGGGCGCCTTTGGACAGGTGAGATGTAATTTAAATTTTCATAGTGCTCTTCGCCGTTCAGATGTGGCCATGTATTTATTTCATAATCAGAGAAAGAAAGATCAATGTCCTCTGTTAAAATATAAACGTTCCTGGAGGAAGTTTTGCCCATGGACGAGGTGAGAAAGAGTTAACAGCGATTCCAAGACCACAGTTTGCTGCCGACTCACTGCACCGCGAGGTCACGGGGACAGGGCGGCCCGCCGGGCCAGCGGCCCAGGCCCCGACACACGAGGGGGCTGACAGTCCGGGGGGCGATGGAGTGGCCTCGGGGACCTCCTGCCCAGCCGGCCGGAGCTGACGGTGGGGGACACTGCCCAGTCCCAGAGGACATGGCCCCGACCCGGGAGAGTGTGACGTGACGGGAAGATGACTTAGGTGCTGGACACGCGGGGGAAACAGCAGGAAGCTCAGAACCAGCGGCACGTGTCCCACGAAACACGCGGGTCAGACTGAACGCAGAGCAGCAAGCGGCAGGTTCCTTAGTCTGACCTCCTTTTGCGGAGTTTCAAAGCTCGCGCATGATTAACTATGATCCATTAGCTGAGAAACGTTTTCAAGAGAGAGGCCATTACTGTCGATGGTCAAATTCAGAGCCGCCACACTTCAGGGGGTAATCAGCACTGAGAGGACACAAGTCTGTCTTCCTTTCCTGCCGCCCGCAGGACGCGTTGTGAGTGACGCTGAAATCCCCGTAGGCCATGGGCCGCCCCGCGGGGGACGACGTGCCGTTCAGGGAAAGAGCGACACGCGGTTTTTGTTAACCCCTCACGCATTCTCCTCGGACATTTAAAGGTCAAAACCCGGGGCAGCAGGTGGAATGCGTTCTCACCGGCCCTGAGGAGGCCACGCCCAGTCAGCGCAGAGGCCACGCCCAGTCAGCGCGGAGGCCACGCCCAGCCAGCGCGGAGCCCAAGCCCCTCAGGGAAGCGGCAGCGATGCCAGGTCAGCAGCGGCGGCCTCCTGCGGCGATTTTATTGGAAACGTCCCTCGTGTGGAGGCCTCTCGGGGCTGACAGGGCAGGACCATTTCCCGGGGCTGGGCCCGCAGGGAATCCAAGCTCCGCCCACAGACAAAGACACGCCCACGATGCCTGGGCTCCAGGGCTGCTTCCGCGGAGCCCCCGTGGTCTCTGGCCGCTGGGCCCCAGCTCTGGGCTCCATCTTCAGACAGGTGCCCCAGGCGGGCAGAGGCGTCTCCATCCGGACAGCCGGCTGCCCGCGCACCCGCGTCTCTGCTCTGAATCGGTTCACCCGTTTGGCCTCAGTAACAGGCCAGTGCTGCCGCTGTGAGCTTGGAGAGCACCTCGTGGACCCGCCAGCTGTGGGTGGCACCCAGGTCAGGTCAGGGCTGGGCCCGGCCTACGGTGTGGACGTGACCCGGGCTGCCGTGTCCGTCAGGGCGTCTGCACTCTTCATGCTCACCAGGAACTCCCGTGTTTATTTCGCTCCCAAACACCTTTGGTATCTTGTGTGACTACACTTTAAACATTATTTCACACGGCTTCATGTTTAGCTTGAATAAACCACCCAGGAGGGGTCCTCAATCAAACAAAACACATTAACACCAGCATTTCCACACCTGATTTCCACCCCCTCTCCTAAAGCTGGGGACGCGATTTCCCGGTGGGAAGGAGAAAGGGATTTTTCCTTTAGGATTTGAATCTACTGAACATTTTGTGGTTTCCAAGATGAAAATCGGACTTGGATCCTTTTGTTGCCGCTGTTCCTGGGGGAGGGCCCTCTTAGCTGTGCCGCGGTCCCGCGGAGCCTGAGCGATGGGCGGGCTCCAGGCTCAGAGCAAGCTGACCGCGCCGCCAGAGCACCGGGCTCGCGCCGGGGGAGGCGCACAGACGTTCGAGGGACGGACGTGCTGGGAGACCCGGGGCGGGGCTCACCTGGCTGGGCGTCACGCCTCTCTGGAGGCGCCTGGACACTGGGACGCTGCTTCTTCACAAACAGAAGGTCAGCACACATGAAAAACCACCTTCGGGGGAGTTAGAGCATAACGTGCAAGAGAACGGGAGGAAATCAGATCCACGCAGAGGAAAGCGGCTCAGGCGCTCCCTCCTCGCCCTCTCCGCCCGGGTGAGGTCATGGCCCTGTCCTTGTCACGTGCCTGAGGTGGTGGGGTTCAAGTTCACGTGACTTGGTCTCCCTGCAAATCGCTGGAACAGACCCAGGACCCCCAGCCTGAGCAGCCCCCCGCTCTGTGTCCGAGGGACGCCGGGCTCCAGCTCAGCTGCACGATTTCCCAGGGAAAGTAGCCCTGGCCATTCACGCACGACAAAACAGGACTCACGACTTCTTTGTAGGAGGGATTGAATCCATTGCCCGCATTCTGTCTTTGCCCTTAGAAACGCTGTTATTTATAAAACAACTACTTAACTGTAAACATCTCCAGATACACACATGCTCGCAGGAGACACACGGCTGCCTTCTGACCGACCTGCAGACGCCCGGGCCAAGCCGTCCGTGCACCATCGGGGCTCTGAGGCCCAAGGCGCCCTGGCGGAGCGGCGGCCGGAGGCTCTGGGTCATTCCTAAGGCACGGAACTCATGGGCCCCTCTTTTCAGGTAGGATCCTATCTGGGCAGACGTAAGGAATTACAGTCGGGTTCAAACAGAGCCGTCAGGGGGATCCTTGGGGTGAGTGAGTGTGTCCCCGAGGCCCCAGGACCCGGCAGCCACCACAGAATCTGTCTGGTTTAGACTGTGGGCTCCGAAGCCTGGATGTGAGGTATGGAACAAAACAGGCCGTTTCCAAGTCCAGGACAAGCTCCTTGTGGGACTCGTATCTCCATTCAAATAGGACGTGTGGGTCAGGCTTCCTGCGTCTGGGGACAGTGGGCGTGGCCCGGGCTCAGCTGCCCCCAGAGCAGGCTCCAGCGGGGCGGCTGGGGCTCTGGCCTTGCTCTCCCGGGACAGTCCACCTGCCGCGGGGCTGCGGGAGAGCTTGTCACACGCAGACTGAGGAAGACACAAAATATAGACATTGTCACGGCCGCGTCAAGGGACCACACCCAAACGGGGAGAGAAGAGGCCCTTTCGGGCGGAGGCAAAGGAAAAGAGGGACCCTAGATGCTTTCTAAAAGAACAAAGACAACAAAGACAGCGGTCCAATCACCAACAGGAAAGACAGTGAAATAAATTTTAGAAAGATGACAGATGGTAGCACTTCAGCGACTCAGAAGGGGGGTACACCGAAGCTTTGAAGTACCGGGTTTGGTCCAATTCCAAATTGAGGCACAGCCTGGAGAGCCCTCGGGGAGCCCTCGCTTCGGGCCAGCTTCTGGTCAGCTGACCTCGGGCCACGGTCCACACCAGCCTCTGTGAGGTGGGAGTCACACCAGGACCTCCTAAGGGGGTGACGCTGCTCCCAGCACACGGAGGACGCGGTCTTCCTGCTGGAAACCTCTCATCCCCGAGGATCTTCTCATGGCCACCGAGTCTTCAGCAGCCCCAGGGGCCATTTCAGGTTCTAGAATTCCTAGCGAGCATCAGACTGACGAGCAAGCCGGGAGGAGACGCCGTGCCGCCCGCGTGAGGGCTCACCCACGCGGCGACAGCGGCTCTCTCCGGGCTCACACTCGGCGGGGCGTGGGCTGCGCCTCCGTGACCCCCTCTCCGCGCACACATGCCACACGCTCTCGGCGGCCACCGCGTCACGCACACAGCCGTGCTGGAGCTGGAGGCGGGGGCAGGCCTCGGAGACGACTCCAGCAATCTTTCTTGGGTCCAGAAGCTCTTTCTCTTTCTTCAGATACTTTATCTTTTATCCGTGGGGACTTCCAGGGGACTGCTGGCCCGCAGGGCTTCCCCGACGACGGAGCGGGCGTTCAGTTTGGAAATGTTCTCTCCATCACCCTTTCTGTGCCTGGGGACCAGGTCCTTCGACGCCCGCCTCCATTGAGGTTGACGCTGATGTCCTTGGTGCTCAGGCTGCGCGGGCTGAAGCCTCCATCCCGGGGGCCCTGGGGCGAACTCAGCAGCTCCTTCAGTAACGGCGGGTAACACATTACTCTGCACGGCTTTAACCACATTTCTACAATTATAATGACTTTTATTTATGTGGCAAAAGCCCAGAAAATGTGCGTGTGCTACTTCCCCAACAAACTCTTGGTGTAAAACCAGAGGAAGGGGTCCGTCTAGTCAAAGACAAATGGATGGTGTCCCAAAGGCTCGGAGTCACTGGCTTTCTGAACGGGGTGAGATCCGTGAACTATGGGTAGAAAAAACGCATATGCTGGAAGCTACTTATCTCTGGCTTTGTGAACGTATTTATATGTTTATCTTATTTGAAAAAGAATTTAGACCAGGCTCCTGACATTACGGACTGAACGCATGCAGAAAACAAATCCCGCAGTTCGGGGCAGTGCCTGGTGATGACGTGGTTCCGAGGGGGGCGAGATGTGGTGATGCGTGGGCAGCTGGGTCTGGGCAGACAAACCTGACCCTCAACAGAAACGAGGTCGTGGCTTAAAGCCTCGGGGCCTTCCCAGCCCTCACGTAGAGCGAGAGGCGCTGGAAACGTCAGCTTCGATGGAGAAGGAGACGGGCCCTGGGAACACCGGAAACCTGTAGCGTGGAGACTGTGCGTCCCGAACCAAGGCCTTGCTCTTGGTTCCCCACTGCTCTGGTACTTCTGTGCACCCTCCTCGGCCGGACGCCCACCTGCTCCGTCAACCTGCCCCACAGGGGTCTCCTTCCCCACCTGTGGGCCGAGTCTCAGACCCCCGTCAAGTTGGCTTGTAGAGAATCATCTTGAGAACCACTCCTGTGGGAGTGATTTTGCACAAGCTCCTGAAGGACCGGGCAGTCTGGGAAGCTCCAGGCGTCTGGCCCGCAGGGGGAAGCCGGTCTGTGCGTTGAGCAAGCTCCGCTGGCGCCAGTGTGTTTGGCATGAGACGGAGCCCGAGAGCCCGTTCCCGGGAAGCTGGCGGGACTCAGGCTCACAGCCCCGGGGTGTCGTCCTGCAGAACTGGGGCCACGCCCCGGGCAGAAAGCACCTTCTCTCTGGAATCCTGCTCTCCGAAGCGCTGCGGGGTCCGGCCTCGCCAGCAGCTCCTGGGCGTCGGATACAGAGACTGAGCTCCTTCCCGCTTCCTGGAAATCCGGGTCTGGGGGCTCGCGGGCACCGGGGGTGCAGGAAGCACCTGGATCCTCCCCACGCGGAGCCCTGAAGCCCCTCAAATATGACGGAGCTGATGACCCGCCGGGAGGACCAGCACGGCAGCAAGTCCCAGTGTTTTGTTCTGGAAAGCGCTTTGCTCCACGCCCCTAGGAGGAAGACAAAACCAACATCTGTCCTCACATTTAGAGAAGACAATGGAGAAAGATTTCATACAACATGTTCTTCTAATTTGGTTCTTAAAGTTGCATTATTCTAAACACAGATCCTAATATACGGCCATTACTTTTAAATTCGGGTCTCCTGTTAGAACAAATGTGAAAACAAAACAAATATGATGTGACACACCCAAATCATTCTTAACACGTAGGTAGATTAACCATATATACCTTAGATGATACACATTTGACCCTCAGGCAATGTGGGTTTGAACTGTGCAGTCCATTTACCTGTGGATTTTTCCACCAGACACAGGAAAGTGCTGTCAAGGTGCTTTCTAGTCCTTCTGACTTTCTTACTAACATGTCCTTCTCCCGAACTTCCTTCCTTGCGGAGTGTGCAGTGGGTAATCCCGGCAAGTTACAACGCATGCCGATGGCCTCTGTATTGCTTAGGCTTCTGGGCAGCAGCAGGCCGTCAGGCGTTAGGTTTCGGGGGAGTCAAGGGTTAAACACAGATTTTTGACCGTGCAGGGTGTCGGTGCCCCTAACTCTCACTTTGTTCAAGGGTGAACCGTATTATTACAGATCAAATGTAGAGCATTACCTGATTTATATGAATATCTCTCTACATTTTCAAAGCACTGATATTTGACCTCAGATCTCACAATACTAGCTCGTACATCCTCTTCATATTAAATTTGGGATGAACATCAAAAACTACTTAGCCCGGACAAGCATTCCAATCGTGGATCTGATCCAAATCTCTAAATTTCTTAGGCCTGAAAATGTGGGAAATTAGAAATATTGAGACTCTTTCATAAGATTTCTGTTTCCGGTTAAGACATGGATTCCAAGAGGCTGGCCCGTGACGTGCGGCTGCGTCCAGTCTGCTGGGCGGCGGGGCCTGCGGTGCAGGAACCGGGGGACAGAGGAGCCCATCCGCGGGGTCAGATGTTCACAGGCAGCTCCTGGGGGCGGGGGGCTTCGCCGCTGGAGCACACCAGCCCGGATGCTTCTCTCCGCTTTGCTCAGCGTCTTACGGCAGAAGGCTGGGTTCCTGACTTGACCTCCCTTCTTTTCCAAGGGAGACCACACATTTTCCTCTGCGGGCTGCCTCTGTTGAGTCTGATAAGTTTCCTTATGTTGTAGCCTCATTTTCCGTTATGTCAATATATTTTAAGATTTCTTTTGTGATTTTTAAAATTTTATCCATGGCTTGGTCAGGAGTGTTATTTAATTTCTACCTATTTGTGAATTTCCCAATTTTCTTTCCTTTTTAATTTATAATGTAATTCTATTTTTGCTGGAGACCATACTTGGTATAGTTTCAATCCCTTTAAACTTATCAAAGCTTGTTAAAGGGAGACTTTTCTGTTTCTCTCTACTCACACCAACAACTTCTGACACAAGATTAGGTTTTCTTACCTTAGGTGACTCCCTAGTTCTGGGTGGGAAAATTGGGAAATTCACAGATATGTGAAAATTAAATAACACACTCCTAACCAAACCATGGATAAAATTTAAAAAATCACTAAGGAAATCTTAGAATATATATCGACAAACTGAAAATGAAGACACCAGCTGGGCGTCCTACCATTTAACTCAGTTCTGACAAGAACTGCCTGGAGTTGACAGACATCGTTTCCTCGGGGCTCCGTCCCTAACCTGACCGGATTTAAGGCACCTGAACTTCCCAGTTTGTTCCTGTACTTCTGATTCACTGGCTATAAACGGAGGGTCCCACAAGCCCTCTTTGGGTTTGACAATTTTCTAGAACAGCTCATAGGACTCAGGGAAATATTTACTTACATTTACCAGGTGATCGTGAAGGGCTTTACTAAAAATACAGGTAAGCAGCCAGAACAAGACCAATCAGTATTTCTTATTATCTCCCAACACCACACCTGGTGTACGGCACGCGGTTGGCCTCCCACGGAGAGGGCCCCGCAGGCACTTGCCAGCCACGTGCAGTGGGCCGTCCGTGGGTCCAGGGCTGTGTGGGTGTCTGTCAGAGCTAGCTGCTTTACCACGTTACTCAAGGTTTCTGTTTGCTCCCTGATCGTCCGTCTTGTCGTTCTGTCCAAACCGCCAGTGGGGCTCCGGCTGTTCCGTTGGGTCGTCGATTGCCTTCAGTTTTGTCAGGTTTTGCCTCTGCTATTTTGAAGCAACATTGGAGGGACCTGATTAGTCTCCTGTTTTCCTGTAACAGATTGACACACACTTGGTGCCTTAAAGCCATGTGAGTTACTGTCTTCGCTTTGCGGTTAGAAGTCTGAAGATTCGGGGGTCAGCAGGGCTGCGCTTCCTCTGGAGGTCCAGGCCAGAGTTCATCCTGCCGTCTGTCCTGGTGCCGGGGGGCTGCTGGCCACGGGTTCGCAGCCAAGCGCTCGCGGCCAAGGGCTGCCGTCAGTCTGGCCCTGACGGAGATGCTGCGGGTCTGAGAGCCTTCTCTCACGTTCCAGGCCAAGCCTGCAGTTTCTCGCAGCTGTAACATCTTCAAGAGTCTTGTGGGTCTCCTGTGAACATCATGAGGAGGCACTCTGTTTTAGAGAGGCCTCCACAGAACTTTCCAGAATAACCCCGTCTCTATTTTCAGTTTCTGCTGAAAAGCCAAGGGGACCCATTAGTCACATGCTTCATCTCTTCAAAGAGCTCTCTCTCTGTGAGGCTGAACGGTCCACGATTTTGTCCGTGGAGGCGCTGGCAAAGGCTGTCCAGCCACGTCCTCAACTTCTTCTTCAGAGCACACTTTCCTGATAGTGAAATTCCAAATTTTAGAGTTTTTGCAGTCTGGATGGTTGAGTAAACATTTCCCAGATCATTAAATCCTGACTCCTTCCTGTGTGACAGAAATCTGCCCCCCCCCATTTTACTAGAAGCAAAGAGAAAACCAGGACGTGTCTTCCCGATGTTCTTGGAAATACCCTCAGGCAAATGCCCAAATCCGTCACCTAGAGTCCACTTCCCGGGGCCTGTGGGGCACAGGTCCGTTCGGACTTCTGCCCTGTGTTCCAAGGTCTTCTGTTCTTCCAGGTTCCAACAACATGCTCCTCCGTCCCTTGGAGGACACACCTGACCGGTCCACATCCCCACCACGGGCGGTGACAGAGGTGTTCCTAACTCTGCAGGCCGGCGCGGGTTTCTTCGAACTCACTTCTCACTTCCGAGCCCTCCCTAGCAGAGCCCTTAACTTCTGCCCTTCTACAAACAACCTACTACAAGCAACCGAGCCTTTCCCTAGAATATTCCATTAAAATTTCCTGTCTTCTGCCCGCCTCCTGACTTCAAAGCCACGTCACCGTTTTCCAGTGTTTCTTACCGTGGGGCCTCACTTCCGCTTTCAGAATGCAGACGCCTTCTCACTTGTTGCTGTAACAAATTACCACAGTGTTTTTATAAAAATGCAAATTCATTATCTTAACCGTTATTGAGAACAAAAGTCCTAAAATAAAGTTGGAAGCAAGGCTGTGTTTTCTGCCGACTCTCGGGAAGATTCCGTTTCATACAATTTTCCAGTTTCTAGAAGCCACCTTGCCCCTTGCCTCATGGCACCTGCGGGAACCTTCAAATCTGGACAGGTGCCCCCTTCTTTTTTTTTTTATTTTTGTTTACTGCTCAACTGTAAAGTTTATTCAGAACCTTAAAATTAATGTGGTTGATGTGGGTTATTTAGAAGATATTTGTTGTTTACATGTTACTGTTCACACCTTACTTTTTCTTATTAAAAAAATTTTTTTTTGTTTCAAGTTTTTGTTTAAATTCTGGTTAGTTGACATACAGTGTAGGGGCCCATTCTGCCAAAAGACCTGTTGAGATCCCGCTGTCAGTCACCAAGAGGAACGCGCGGATCTCCAGCTTGTCTGGAAAGTGCGCCCCTGGTGCAGTGGGGCCCCTCAGGAGGATCGGGATTGAGTCGCTCTCCTGGGAGACTGAGCGTCCAGTGTCCTACGGCTTGTTGAGTCCTGCTTTCCTTTGTTTTAGAGAATGTGCGCATGACCTCTTGATCGTGATGGATTAGAGACTGGAGTTCGTTTTCTATGACCTTTAATTAGTTTCAGTGAGTGGGCAAATTTTCAGATTGAAACTCCCTTCCTGGTCAGGGGCACTTAACCCATAAATCATCATGTTCACCTTTAAGAAAAAATAGCCTTGTCATAGGCTTCGGTTAATAATATCACTATATACATAAAACAAGCCCCTGCTGATGTGTTTTGAGTGATGAATTATGTTTTTTGATCTTCTGTAGTGTACCTCGTTTCTGTTTTGATTTTCTGTTTTCGCTACCATGGAAATAATAATTTTTCTGGAAGTTACAAACAATGTAGTCATTAGAAGAGTGATGTGATCACCTGTGGGGTATAAAGATCCTAAGCATCACAGTAAAG
>NC_043706.1:144280565-144285856 GCF_006229205.1 Suricata suricatta
TAAAACAAGCCCCTGCTGATGTGTTTTGAGTGATGAATTATGTTTTTTGATCTTCTGTAGTGTACCTCGTTTCTGTTTTGATTTTCTGTTTTCGCTACCATGGAAATAATAATTTTTCTGGAAGTTACAAACAATGTAGTCATTAGAAGAGTGATGTGATCACCTGTGGGGTATAAAGATCCTAAGCATCACAGTAAAGTGCAATCTTGCCACCATTCCCTTGGTCTGTCTTCTTTCTTATAGATATTGCGCCGACACCAACCCCCTACTCAGGGACCCTTAGACCCTGGTGCGTGGGCTGGTCCCCTCAATACAGTGCACTATAGGTTTCCGGAGCAGAATGCACTGATTCATCATGAACATATGACACCTGCTACTCGTCACCAGTGCCCTTTTGACCGCCCATCCCCCACTCACCTCCCTCCATCAACCCTCACTTTGTTCTCTGTCATTAAGAGTCTCTTATGATTTGATTCCGCCCCCTTCTTTCCCCACTTCTCATATGTTCATCTGTTTTGTATCTTAAATTCCACACATAAGTGAAGTCATATGGTATTTGTTGTTCTCGGACTGACTCATTCCGCCTAGCACCGTGCCCTGTGGCTCCCTCCAAGTCATCACAAACGGCACGTCCCCTTCCTGGCCCTCTCCCCCTGCCTCTGAATCTCCTGCCTCTTACTTCTGAAGACCTTGTGACTGCAGTGGACTCACCTGGATAATACGGATTCTCTATCCTCAGACCCCGAAATAAGTCCCTCTCTCAAAGTCCCTGCGCTGCACGGGCTACAGCATGTCGCAGGGGTGGAGCTCAGGGCTTGGACAAGCTGCGCAGGGGTGGAGCTTGGGGGGGTAGACATGCCGCACAGGGGTGGAGCTCGGTAGTGGACGAGCTGCGCAGGGGTGGAGCTTAGGGCGTGGACGAGCAGTGCAGGGGTGGAGCTTGGGGGGGGTAGACGTGCCGCACAGGGGTGGAGCTCGGTAGTGGACGAGCTGCGCAGGGGTGGAGCTCAGGCGTGGGCATGCCGTGCAGGGGTGGAGCTCGGGCGTGGACATGCTGCGCAGGGGTGGAGCTCGGGCATGGACGGGCCGTGCAGGTTGATGGTTTGCCGCGCCGGGCGCAGACGTCACTGCCATCACAGCTTGCTGGTGGAACAGCCTTTTACCTTGACAACGCGCCCTTCCTACCACCATCGGCTTTTTATTTGTTGGCTTTGAAGTCCGTTTTGTCCAATATTAGTAAACCGCCCGCACTCTGTGAAGGTCACTTTTGAATAATCTGCTTTTTACATTCTTTTAATTCAACCTTTTGTATCTTCGAAACCAAAGTAGCCTCTTGTAGACAGCACGTGGTCGGTCTTGTCCTCCACACCCAGGCCCCGGGTGCTGGCCTTTGACAGTTTAATTCCGTCACATTTCATGTTTTTACTGATCCACTTGGATTCCTTTCTGCCATTCCACCTTTGTGTTCTGTCTCCAGGTTTCTGTGTTTGTCACTCAAATTCTCTACTGCTTCTGCTTGCATCGAGTGAAACTTTTCTCTTGTAACATTTTAAGGCATTTTCATTTTTTTAAATCTTTTTTTGAGAGAGAGAGTCTAAGCAGGGGAGGGGCAGAGAGAGAGGGAGACACAGAATCCCAAGCAGCTCCAGGCTCTGAGCTGTCAGCACAGAGCACATTGCGGGCTCCAACTCGTGACCTGAGCCGAAGTTGGACGCTTAACTGACTAAGCACCAAGGCACCCCAATGACATTTTAATGCCTCTAATGGTTTTTTACGATATTTCTTAACTATTTTCTTAGTGAGGGCTCTGGAGCTGACTGTACACTTTTTAACTTATCAGCATCCACGTTAGACCTGTACAGACGTCGAGCCAAAGAGAAATAAACATGTTATTCACATCTGGCTCCATTTCTTTTCCCTTCTCTTGAGTTATTATTGCTACACATATTTATATGTGTACCTACACATGTACACACAACACTTACATGCTATGAGGTTCATATGTGCACCTATACATGCACATATAGCATTTACATGTTGAGGCCAATGATACATTGTTATAATTGTTACTTTGTGTTATTTTGTATCATTTAAGGAAGGTGCGAGAAGAGAGCAAGAATATATTTAAAGGGTTGGTTACATTACCCTTGTTATTTGTTTATTTATCTTCTTCATTTATTCCTATGGATACAAGTTATCATTTGCTTCATTTCCTTCCTCCCTACTACTAGGAGCTTTGTTCCCCCCACCTCGTTGTGCTTCAGGTCAAATGTACTACATTCCTATATGCGGCAGCAGCAGCAATGTGGTTATTATATAGTGTTTTATAAAACTGAAATTCGAATCAGAGAAGAGAATAAGAAAGAAGAAATATGCAATTACATCATATTTTAATTTGTGTAATTCCCTTTACTGGTGCATGTGTGCATGTGTGCATATGTTTGTGTGTGTAAATGTGTGCATGTGCCTACATGTGTGTACATGTGTGTGTGTGCATGTGTGCACTGTGGGGATGGGTGTGCACGTGTTTGTGTGTGTGCATGTGTACATGTGTGTGTTTTCATGCGTGTGCACATGTGTGTGCACGCACACTGGATGCATGTGTGTGCATGCATGTGCGCGCATGAGTGTGCACGTGTGTGCACGTGTATTAAATCACCACCTGCATTCAGATTAGAAACACATGTTAGGTGTGTCTGCTAGGGTTCTCAGTTTTTGTTTATCCACAAAGGAATGTCTTTATTTCCCCTTCAGTTTCAAAAGATAAATTTGCTGGATATAAGATTTTCAGCTGACATTTTTTTCTCTCTGTCAGCACTCTGAATTTATCATCTGGCTGGCTTCCGGACCCCACAGCTTCTCAGACGTCAGTCCACTGTATTTGGCGTCCCCCGCACCTGAGTGGTGCTGCTCTTTCTGAGTTTGTCTTGGCTCCCGGCCGTCTCACATGATGTGCCCTGGGGGTGGGGGGGGTCTCTCTGCATTGGTTCTGTTTGGACTTTCTGAGCTTCTCAGATGCTTATCTTAGTATTTTTCATCAAATATTAGAAGGTTTCCAGCTGATTTCTTTCTCTACTTCTTCTCTCCCTCCTTCTGTGTGGCCCGCTCCTCCCTGGGGTTTGCAGCCCGAGGCTGGGAGCGGGGAAGAGGGACCCCGACTTCTGGCCACGCTCACCCAGACTGGCATTTCCAATACGCCGACCTACAGGAGCAGATGTGGCTAAAGTCCCATGGAATCTCACTGTTTCTACTGGGAACTTGCAGGCTCCTTAAGTAAGTGTTTTTGCATTTGCTGTGTGCCTTTGGGGACATTTCCAGGGACTTTACATACTTGTTTTTAAAAGAATTTTCAACAGTTATGGTTGTTTCTCACGGAGCAACTTCTGCCACCTTCCCCCTCACACTCCGTCAGCAGGAGCGTGTTCTGTCCCGTGGGTGTCTGCCTGGTGCTGCCAGTCTGACCTCGCGGACATCCTGGGTGCGCGGCTGCGGCTGCTTCCGGGCCCCCCGTCTTCTTCTGGACCCCCATCTGCTTCCGGGCCCCCGTCTTCAGCTCAGGCACTGATTCCTTCCCTCTTAAATCTTTCCAACACCGCCTGAGGGACCTCTGTCCACAGTTTCATGGAAACTCCCCATTGCCACAGAAATATTTAATCCACCTAAAACTCTACAAAGTTCCCAACGTCCTTCAGGATAAAATCTACGTCCTCTCCAATCCAGTCCAAGTCTGTCCCCCACATGCCCTCCGTGTGGCTTGACCTGCACCCTCTGTCGGCCCCAGAATGTGTGTTTTTGTTTCCACATCTGGACATGTTTCCTCTCCCTGCATCAACCTTCTCGTGCTGCTCAGTCTGAAAAGTTCCTCTTTGATGCACAAACGTCACTCAGGGTTCCCTTCGCTCCTGTTTGTGGCTCCTGTGAAGGTGTCATCGGTTCTGGGTCCCGTGTCAGAATGTGGCTCCTGGAAGCCGGCGGCCTGGACGGACTGTCGGCCGTGCCGCCCGCACGTTCAGCACACGGAGGAGGTGACGAATAAAGGTACTGAGCCGAAGAGACACTGGCGGCTTGTTCAGGGGCCGGCGGCTCGGCAGGGCCTGGGTGCACAGGTCCCGTGAAGTCGGCGAGCTGAATGTCACGGCAGTCCCGCAGGCAAGTCCGCGTCGGGGCACGGGAGGAGAGTGAGCCGAGGGCACGGTCAGGGTCGGTTGGAAGGGTGGGATCTCAGCGGCTGGGTGGTGGTAGTCGCGAAGCCTCTCTGGAAGGAGCTCCGTGTAGACGAGACCGAGGCCGCTTGTGGACGTCTGGAGCTGCGGTGACCTTTCCGATCCGAGTCGGGGCAGCACGCGCCAGGCGGTTAGAGACGCGGTCACGGGCAACCCCAGGCCGGAGTCCGAAGAACTCCGGTGTCATGGTGAGGAACTTCGCTCTTTGTCTAGTAAATGCGGGCACGACACGGCTTCCAGTGTGCAGACTGGGCGTCACAACGCGCACCTCCCACACTGTGATGGCCGGGAAGCTGCCGGGGGCGGCCTCCGCTCTCCTCGGGGTCGGGAGCCGAGCGCCTGCTGAGGGGGGACTCGCGGCCCTCCTGGCTCCAGGGCGGACGGGGCGTCTGGCCGCAGTCGGAACTGCGTGATGCCTGCAAGCACAGCCCGAACCTGGCGCATCTGCACGGTGCCTGGGGACGTCACGGCAGGTCACGCAGACTGGACACGTGGACGTGACGATCCGCAAACTGAAGTCTGCGTCAGCACAAGTCTTGTCCTATATTCAAAATCAGTGTTTCCCGGGCGCCTGGGGGCTTGGTCGGTGAGGCTTCATGGTCTCAGGGTTGTGGGTTCGAGCCCCGCGTCGGGCTCTGTGCTGACACCTCAGAGCCTGGGGCCTGCTTTGGATTCTGTGTCTCTCTCTTTCTGCCCCTCTTTGGCTCATGCTCTCTCTTTCAAAAATAAATAAACATTAAAAATTACTATTTCTTCATCCTAGGGAATATAAAAATGGTCCACAAACAGTGGTAATTGAGATATTTCTGAGCTCAAGCTGGGCGTCTGGAGGTCTTTTCCTGGCTGGGTCACGACTGTAATGACACATAGCAGCCCTGGGGGGGGATTCCTGAAGTCGCTGCCATGATTCTTCGCACAGGACCCCCTGTCACAGCCACTGCCGCCCCTCCTGAAGGCCAGGGACCCTCCGGGACTGCCTGAAAGACCCCGAGAAGCTGGGTGTTCACAAGGGAAGCAAGTTCAACTGAGGGAAGAGAGAGGCGAATTTCCCACACGAAATGCCTCCGT
>NC_043706.1:144285956-144308806 GCF_006229205.1 Suricata suricatta
GGGGGGGGGGGGGGTTCCCAGCTGCACAGCCGGGTCCCGGGCCTCTGACCGGCGCCGGCGCCCACCTTGGCACAGAACGGCCCCGCGGCCTCGCGCGTACTGTGCCTCACGCTCCACGCGGCTTTCAGTCCATGGACAGTCTCCGTCTCACACAGGGACCGTGTGCTTCTCGCTCTGGACACCGTTGTAGGGACGGGAGAGTGTGATAACCGACCATCACCGCATGAACCCCCTTGTGTCTGCCACTCACGCTGCGTCCGTGAAATCTTCCGTTTCCTTAAGGCTCAGATCTCGCTGACTTGCCCGAGACCAGAAACGGGCCTGGACAGCTGTGCTGCGGAGCACCTGCCGCTGGTGATCACAACCCGTGCCCTTCGTATCACACCAGCTGCGCTTCGTGCGGGAGATCCCGTGGCCGCCACGTCGGAGCGGCTGCGCCGTCTGCGCTGAGGCTACTCCGGAGGGCGGTCGGCGCTTGTGCCGCGATGGCCCGGAGGCTCCGGGCGTGGAAGGTTCCGCCACACGGCGCGGAGGAGTCTGGAGAGAAGCTCTGCAGAGTGGGATTCATGGTTCTGGAAGTAAAAATGTTCTTGACAGGATTCTGTAAACTCTAAGAACACAAAGTTAACGGACAGTTATGAAATGATGAAGAGGTTTACGTGTTTCCTGTTTGGTAAAAACACAGCAGGTGTTTCTACAAGTGATGAACTGATGTGTCGAGACCCAGTTCTCCAAAACAAATAGGAAAACATGGGATTGTAAAGGGGAAGAGAAGCTTCTGGTAACGATCTTGTCGTCAGAGTCGAGTTCTCTCCCACCTCCCCTGCGCCCTGTGTCGCCGTCATCAAAAGGACCACCAGCAAGGACTCGCCGTGAAAACCTACAGAGCTGACAGGGCCTTCCCTCGCGGTGTCTACATGGCTCATCCCGCCAACTTCCTCCCCGGGCTCTCCACATGTGTGCCATGGCCTGTGTGTGACACTTCTGAGTGGCGCCGTGGCCTGTGCACACTTGGATGTGGTGCCCCGGCCTCGGTGCCCTGCACAGACCCTCCCCCCGAGCGTGGGCTGCACCCAGAGATCTGCTCCTGTGAACACAACACGGTGAGTGAGTGGATCGCCACTTCTGAGTCTGGCTCGCAGGACTGCCCCCCTGCTTTCCACGGCCCGTCTCCTTGCCCCTCTGCTGAGAACAGCTGCCCCTGTGGGACCTGTCCCGGGGGACCCACAGGAGCAGAATCAAGGGCGGGTTCTGCCCAACAGTCTTGGAGGAACCGTGTCCCGTGAGCAAGCACACAAGTGAAAGAGGCAGCAGACCGTCCCCGGCGCGCCTCCCCCTGCACCCACGGTCCCGGCTGAGTCCTGGTGAACGCCCGTGAGAAGCCCCAGACCAGACGGCCCGAGGCAGCCGCGCCAGGCTCCTGGCCCACAGAAGCTGTCAGCTCCTAAAGGCCGTTGTTCGGAGCCACGACATTCTGTTTCCAGTGAGTTTTTTAACGTGACAATTCCGCTCCACCTTCCCTGCCGGCGTCGCAGGCCTGGGTCCTCCTGCTCGTCCCCGAGGACGGGCCTCACTGACCACCTTCTCTGCCGGCCATGTTTACTTCTTCGATTCTGCGGTTTGTGTGCTGTCACTCATCATTGGCCTCCATCCGTGTGGACCAAACGCATGTGTCCGAGAAGCGCTGACGGGGACGTCAGAGAAGGACGGGGGTGCGCAGACTTCACTCTCTCCTGGTTCCCCCACACGCGCCACGGGCGAGACCCCGGAAGGCGTCCGTGTCCGGCCGAGCACCTGCTCTGCTTTATCCGTTCCCACCGCGGCTGCCTCGAGGGGCTTCTGTGTGTTTCTGCCCCAAGGTCGTTGGAATCGCAGGGCCTGCTATTTGCATCAGGAAAGTAAATCACTGAGGGGGCAGCAGAGGCTGTGGGCGGCCTGGAAGGCAGGATTTCCCAGCGGGCAGGGGTCACAGGCTGGGGACCGGGGCCATGGATGGCGGGGAGGTTTCCGTGCCCCGAGCAGGCAGGACTCACTGTTCAGCCCACATCCCCTCTTTGCGAAGATCAGCATTAAATTCTCCACCAAGTGACTTAGAAAACTGACAAAATATTGCACACATATGAAAACTTGGTAGAATTTTTGGTCCAAACTCATAGTTAAGCTAGGACTCTGTTTTTTAACTTTTTTTTTCTTTTCTTCTACATTTACGTTTCTCCTTCTTAAAAATAAAACATGGTCACAGGAGAGCTTCTCTCTCCAGACTTTGAAGATTGTTGGTACAATGAGAGAGAGGCTTCTAGAAGCCTCTGCCTCCAGGGAGGGGTTCTCCCTGGGGGTCACATGCTTGCAGCACCCTTGTGCCTTGGGCTCCGACCGCCAGGGCCCGTGGGTGCAGCACAAGGGGAAGTAAGTGACGGGATCTCTGGAAAGTAAAATTACAGAATGAAAGTTGGGGGGCATTTGGCTCTAAGCTTAGTTTCTGAGCCTTTCCCAGAAAATGGAATGCAGAGAAATAGAGAGAAAACAGCCCCACACATACCTCCACGTCCTAAACCACCGGAGAAAGAGGCCCGGCGGGAGCTGGGGCCGAGCTGGAGGGTCCCTGAGGCGGTGAGGGCGGCTGCCAGGCCAAGGTCTGTGGGTCCCCGACCCCAGCCGGCCTCCCTCTGGCGGGGCACCTGCCGCAGACCCGGCCCCAGCCCCCGCCCGCGGGCCGCAGCTGGTGCCTGCTGTCCCACGGGCTCCGCCCTGTCGTGGCACAAACGTGTACAGAAAATGTCAGGCGACCGCAGGCCTGTTGATCTTCTGGGCTCGCGGTGCAGGCTTGCCACGGCGACGGGCTTGGCGAGGGGCGGCCTGGGCCCAGGCCGCCGCACCTCCTCCATCGCCTTGGAAGGAGCCGGGCAGATTTGGAAGCGATTTCTGGGCTCTGCTGTGTGCACAGGGCAGAATCGACACTGTTCTAAAAGAGTCTATTAGGGATAATTAGTCATTTTTACCCAAGATGGGCTTTGGAAGGGCTCCTAAACCTCCCCCACACGAGGGATCTCTGCACACCTGGGCAAAGCGCCCTGTTTTTCCACAAGCATGTAACAAGGACTGTTTCTTCAGGAAGCGTTTTCCATCTAAAAGCACCCATGGCCGGCTCTCAAGAGATGATTTAAGTGTTTTTCTAAAAAACAAAGCAGGTATTTTTCAAGGCAACCGTTTTCAGGGAGGACACACTGCACTTTTTGTGGAAGACGTTTTGCTACTTACAGAGATTTTAAAAGAAAATATTTGGCCTGTGGTTTAGGAATCAAACAGTCTTAAGTATGTAAATAATGACAGGCTGGACTCTTTCTAAAAAAACATACAGGCCTGGAAGGCCCGCGGAGGCCGCGGTGGCTTCTGCGCGGACGCAGGGGGCCCCGACGGGGCAGGCTTCCTCCGTGAGCCCGGCGCGGGCCGCGGAGTTAACTCTGCTTGGAGGGTTTATGTCGGGTCAGGACGATTTATCATCTGAGGAGGACGACTTGTTTCCTCCCTGACGCACTGGACGAAGCTGACTTCTCTTGTCTGATGCGTTACCCTGTGCGCCAGGCGCCGTCCCGTCCACAGGGCACCGGCCGCCCCTCGCAGTTTCCTGAGGTGTCGGGTCTGAGGACTCGCTGGCTTCCATTCCAAGTCCACGCCGAGCTTCTGGGCTCGGGGCAGGCCCGGCGGGAAGGCCCGTAAACCTGGAGTGTCTTGGGTTCAGTCAGCGCGTTGTGATTGGCATATATCCACATAACCGTGAGAAAAGCAGATGAGGGGCACCGGGCTGACTCAGCCAGTTAAGCGTCTGACTCTTGGTTTCTGCTCAGGTCACGATCCCACAGTTCATGGGTTCAAGCCCCACATTGGCTCTGCCAGCCCTGCGGAGCCTGCTTGGGATTCTGTCTCCCTCTCTCTGTCTGTCCCTCCCTTGCTCTCTCTCTCTCAAAATAAACAAATGCACTTTAAATATTTATAGTTACTGCAAGAGCAGAGAATATCACAAACCAGCATGCGGGGGGGGCCCAGGGCCCTCACAGGAGTGTCAGGATGCGGGGACACGATGGTCGTGGTGGGGACAGGCCTACTGGTTGTGGATCTCAGGCCACGATCTGTTGTGAAAGAAATCTAATTTCATTTATATTTATAATTTATATAATTCTTTTAAAATGTTCATTGGTTCATTTCGAGAGAAAGAGAGACAGAGAGAATCCCAAGCAGGCTCCGCACGGTCAGCTCAGAGCCGGACATGGACTTGAACCCATGAACCGAGAGGTCGTGAGCTCAGTCGAAAACCAAGAGTGGCCCCTCGACCCACTGAGCCCCCGGGCGCCCCAGTTTAATTAAGTGTTGAGCCTCCATCTCAGGGCTTCGGAAATGCAGTCTCGGTTCGTGGCACGCGCCCGTGGTCCCCAGGGCGGCGCCTGCTGGGCGGGCAGCTCGGCCTGCGCTCCTCACGGGCAGGGCTTCTGCTCCTGCCGGGATGGAGGCTGGGGTCCGGGTCCTGTCTCCAGACCCTCCGGTCCATCCGGGATTCTCATTCCACAGCAGAACGTGGCCAAGCGTGAGAAGCTGGGCTGGCCGGGCACGGGTGCTTCTTAAGGACACGTGTCCGCGTGAACTTCTCTTATTGGCTCTGGGTTTTCCTCCTTTTCCTACTCTGTGGGACAGAAGCACCCTGACCTGACTTTCCTGTTTTCTTCTAGGTCCTGCCTTGTGGATTCAGCTTTACAAATTCCGCCATTACCTGCTTTAATAATTCTTGCTTCAAGAAGAGCACATTTCATTGTCTGGCTTCTAGGTAGAGAGGGGTCACAGGAAGCAGAAATTCCTGGGGAGAATCACGTAATGATTAATTTATCAGAGTGTGTCCCCTGCCTGATGCGTGTGGATTCCTGTCAGGGATGAGCTTCTGAATGCCGTCCAAGATATTAGTGTGAGCAGAGCCTCGGAGACTCAGAAACGAGGCAAGAAGCCCAGAAAACAAAGGCTACCTGCCAAGGACGCAGGCGCGGGGCTGCAGCACCGAGCCGGGAAGGGCCACGGATACTCGCTTTCCTCCGGGTCCGCAGAGGCCTTCACGTCCTCCTGGCCGGAGCCAGACCCCCTGTGACAGGGAAGAATTCGGCCCATTCAGCCACCAGGGTTAAGAGGTGGGGACCCTCTTGGACCGTGACAAATTGAGATAATTATGCAAATGCAAACAGCACTCGGCCTGGCCGTGATACATCAGTTGGAAGTGTTCTGGAATGTAATCGACCAAATGACTCAATTTTCCGCTTCAGCTTCACTTGTAGATAATTTTTAAGATAGGTTTTGAGTTTATATCCCAATGCTCCCTGGAGAAGGGAGACAAGTGAAGTATGTTTTATGAATGCTGTCAGATAGAAAACCATTTATTTTTGTCATGCGTTTTTCATGAAGAAACACAATATTGATTCTTAATCTACATCCAGGAGTCAGCAAGCTGCAGCTGATGCGCACGAGGAGACTGAGAACGTTTTCTCATTTATAACACACGACGAGGGGTCAGCGGCACGAGTCACACGCCCCATTCAGCTCCACGTCCTTCCTTGCGCTAAGTGGGTCCAGTCGCCGGACTCCGCAGACGGGCGGGGGATGGTCGTGGAGGCTGGAGCAGAGCCCGGCCGCGCCTAGACGGGACAGAGAGGGGACTGTGGCGTCACGGCCACGGCCAGTGCGAGGACGGCGAGAAGGGCTGGGGTCAGCGCCAGACCTCCTGCAACAAGACGAGAAGCTCCTTTTCATTCAGGCCGCAGGTGCCGCCGGAAGAACCTTCTCTATTTCCAGTCCGACCACAGGGCGATTCAGAGTTCTGTAGTCTTCCTGACACGTGAGCTCTTCATGCACTAACTTCTGTTTATAACATAACTGGGACTTTCGGAACGGTGACTACAAAGTGCTGACGGCAGAGTCGGCCGTCTCCGCTGATCTCCAAGGAAGCGGGCGCCGTGTGAGGACCGGCGGCTCAGAGGACAGACAGTCCCCCTCCTCGGCCTCACGCCCAGGAGGGGGGTGGGGGGCCCTCCCACAAGGAGGCGAGGAAAGAGGTGAGGGGGCGGGAGAGAGTGTCCCCGATGGTACCCTGCCCCTTCTTTCTCTGACTCTGAGATTTCGTGGTTCCCAGGCCTTTGTACCCATTCTCCTGAACGTAATTCTAACCCCGCGGCACACGGCTGCTCCCGCTCACCCTCAGGCCTCCCTGGGATGGTCTGCGTCTCCAAAGCAAAGTCCTGACGGAGCTCCTTCTGTGCCCTCCAGGGCCCATCCACACGTCTGGCAGAGGTGCCTGCGGTCCCGGACGGTGGGCGAAACCCCAGGGAATGGCACAGCAGGTGGCATGAACGGTCCTGGGAGCACCCCCTGCACACAGAATGACCACGTGTAGTCAGAGTTTACAAGCGTTTAGTGAGCACTTACTGTGCACACAGACCCAGCCCACATCCTCCGGAAAGGGAGCTGGCGCAGATCACGGGAGACCAGGAGGGACTTGACCGTGTCACAGGCGAGTGGTCGGGAAGCCCGGAAGTCACAGCTGAACTGGGGTGGCCGAGATCTAACCCGGCCGAGGAGACACGTCTCAGGAAGCCCAGAAAGAAGGGACCGCAGAGCACGTGTGGGCGAAGAAACTACAGCTTCTCATTTTCTTCTTTTCTCTGCTTTTCTGGTGGTCAGTCCGTCCTGGTCTTCCCACAGGAGCTCCGTCATCCCTCCTCAAGGACCAGACGTGCCAGAGGCTGAACCCGCGCGTTTTGTCCCTGGAGGCCCCTTCCCGAGGCTGCCGTCCCCGGGCCCCTCCCGACACGTCCACGTCGGGGGGAGGAACCGCCGCTCCCACAGCCTGCGTGTCCCGACCGGCGGCGTCTGCACCGCAAGGTGCCGGGGCCATGGGAGCCGGGGGTCACCGCGGGCCACTCGGGTCTCTCTCTGCAGCTGCGCCCCAGCGCTGGGGTGGACAGGTGTGCTCACCCCGCGTCTACCTGGAAGCGTCCCGGGAAGTCATTCCGTTCCTTGGGGCGAGCAGCCAGGTCGGGGCCTGTGTGACGGGGGCTGGGGTGCGGAGGAGGCTCCACCCACTCTGCAAGGCTGTCACCGCCCCTGGTGACCAGCAGGGCCGTGCCCTACGGCAGCGTGAGGGCCGCCGTCAGTGGGTGCGCAGACGGGGGGCTGGGGAAACCCAGGCCAGGCAGTCGGGCACCCCTGGGAAGACCCGACAAGAGGCCAGCGGGGCCCTGGGCCCAGGTGAGGACGCCGTGCACGGGCCGGTGACACAGGGCGGTTCCCACAGCTACAGCCACGCACCCAAAACTGACGACCTTTGTTACAAAATTGGTTTTGTATCTTCGAAGCTATTTTTCCCAAGTGACTGTAAGAATCTCAGGAAACTTGAGGCTCGTTAGGGGTTAGGAAGGTTTCCTGCTGTCCCACGTGGGTCCTTCTTGCTACTGCGTCACGGGAGTGGCATCTTCTGCAGCAAAACACACGCCAAGACTTTCATTTCTCTGGCGATAAGCTATTGATCTTTGAGTTACTGGTCAAAATGGTGAAGTGTGGCTGTTTCCACACAGTCAGGTTCAAGAGTTAGGTGCCGCTACGGGGCTTGCAGGTTCTGAATAAGAAGATTGGCCAGATGAAACGTGCAAGCAAGAGTGTGGTTAGTGTGTTAATGCTGCGGGATTGTTAACACAACATCAGTTACACTAATGTACTGTCACGGTCATACCATATATTTATAGTGGATACAGCGTTCACAGGATCACCTGATGTGCAGACACAGGGGTTGAGTATTTGATACAATGTCATTCTCACAGCAAACTGGCATCCTGTGTAAAGACGCACATCCCCCGCGCCTGTTAACGGCGCCCAGGCCCCTCAAGTCGGACGGAGACCTGCTGGCTGCGCACCGGCCGCCTGGGGCAAGGGCAGTGGCCGGGCCGCTCCCACAGGAGCCCGTGTCCCGTGGCCGGAGCCTGAGGAGCCCCGGGTTCTTCGTGTCCGACGACATCCGGCCTCTGGCGGGAACCGTAAATATCCAACCCGGGAAACCTCTCTCAAAACCGGTCCCTCTTCATCCACTTAATCCCAGAGCCCCGCAGGGACCTCCCGACGGCCCGGACCCTCTCGCCGTGCTCCCTCCCGAGGCGCCCCCATGCGCCCTGCCGTTGGCGGGAAGGACGGCGTTTCGATCCGCGCCCGCCCAGCTGTTCCTGGCCTGACAGACGCCGTGCGCGTTTTCCAAACTCGGATTGTCTGCGGCTAGTGGGGAGGCGGCTAGGGCTGCAAACGGGCAGTCTCTGCACCGGCTGCGGCGGCCCAGCTCAGAGCCTAGACCTCGAGTCGCTGGCGCCTCGCCGCGGCTGTCCGCGGGCGCGGGGCCGTCGGGGTGCGTGGCCCAGGGGCCGAGTCCCCGGTCCCAGGAACCGAGTCCCCGGTCCCAGGAACGGACACTGGAAATGGGTCTTAGGTAAGTTGGTGCCGTTCGCTCTTTTCTAGACAGAAGAACTGCTCTGGAGAGAACAGCGCACTCCCGGTAACTGCGCAGCGGCTGTGCCCGCGGCTTACGGGGCTCGGCTAACCTAACCCTCTAACCAGCAGGGGAGAAAGGGTCCCTGTCCTCGCCTTTGCTACGACAACCAGCCCCAGGCGAGCAGGGACGAATCTCAGATGTGCTGACCCTGGAGCGTGCGCTCTGTGACTTTAATGACTGTGTTCTGCCGCCCAGAACATAACCTCAGACACTGTGAGGTGTGAACCCCGCCCCGCTGTGTTTGGAGATCCGTCGGGCGTGTGGAAGGCGGGCAAAGCCGGCGCCTCGTGGCCGCTCACAGGAGAGCCGGTTCCTCCGTGCCGGGCAGGGGGACGCCTGGCGCCTGGAGGTGCGGAGGAAGCGCCTGTGTGCCCCCCCACGGGAACGTCCTTCATGGGACCACGGGCCGGGCTGCAGCTGCGCTCCGGGGACGAAGAACACACGTTTCCTTCCAAAACTTTCTGGCCTGCAGGCTAATCAGAGCCCGCTGTCGCCTTGTGATGGAGAGCTGGGATCACTGAGCCCGAGCCCCCCACCACCACACGACCTCGGGCCCCGTGCCCTCCGCTTACAGGTGCCTGCGTCCTGCCCCCGGGGGCCCGTCTGGGGGGACAGGGACTGACCAGCAGTCAGTCTGCACAGAGGGCCCGCATCCTTCCACCCGCCTCCAGGTCTGAGAGCCTCTGGTCCCAGCGGGCGGCTGGGGCCAGGTTCACCCTCGGCCCCCAGGCCCGAAGGACAGCGAGGCCGCCGCCGACCTCTCGCTGGCTCTAGGGTCCCCGTGCACGGCTGGAGTCGGCGCAGAGGCTGACACTTCTTGGTCTTTCTCTAGATTATTTTCTTTTCAAATGTTTTAAAACGTGAAAAATGGAGGTGATATTAACCTCACACAAGATACGCCTTTTCATCCACCCACGTCCTTGGCGTCGGACATGCGGCGGCTGGCGAGACTCTGGCTCCTGTTGGTGCTGCCGTCGGAGACGGTCCACGGCTCCCACCACCCCCGTCCTAACGAGGAGACGCCCACTAGTCCTGGGAAACACACCCATGCTCTGCGATGGACGTCATGTCACGGAACCACCAGTAACTCAGTGAGTTACGCTTCATTCACAGCCCATTTCTGTTCTCACACGTCTTCGTGGCTCTAAGTCAACCAGCTTCTGCCCGAGTCCACACTCCTCGGAGCCGCGACATGTGAATGCCAGCTGGGAAATGTGCTCTAAGGCCAGTGTGTCCTATTCACGCCCTGGAGCTGCCTGGGTCCGGCTGGGCTCCTGGGACACAGTCACGTGCGCCCGGCAGCGCTCCGCGGCGCTCAGAACTCTGACGGCAGGAACGGCTTCCGCGGGTGGGGGTGACAGGTGGCCTAGGGTCCACGCTCAGCGTCCCCACGCCTGGCAGGCCGGGCCTGCCGAGTGGCCATTCCCGTGGGGAGAGTGACCGGAAGGCGAGGCTGGGAAGCGCAGCCTCTGGCCAGGCCCACAGTGCAAGGCCGTCGCCGCCGTGACCCCACCAGCCCTGTTCCCGGCGACGGAGTGGAGGCCAGGACTGGGACCACTGGCAGCCGCCTTGTGTGCCAACGGTCACGGTTCCACTGGCTTCCGTCCCACGTGGGAGCCCAGGGCACACGATGACCTTCCCATGGGTGGTTCATTCTCTGCCCTTGTCTCCCTGTCTGCGATGGCCCTGCTCCAGCCTCACGCCCCTCCTGGCACCGCACCTTCGCACATCCTGCCGCCGGGGTCCTCCTGTCCCACCCCTGCAGCGGGCTCCGGACCCCTTACCTTAAATCAAAACGTGACCCCGGCCCGCCCTCCTCACCCCCCTCCCTGACTCAGGCTCTTTCCGAGAAAAAGGGAGGAAAGGCCTTATTTGTAGCATTTGCATTTCTGTGGGGTCAACACGTCTCCGTGGCCCACAGGTGCTTCCACACCACTGCGGTGACGTCACCGGGGGTCCGCACACTCAGCGCCTCAGCCGTGGGCTCAGCTCCTCCTGGCCCCCCCCCACCCCGACATTGCTCACCTTCTCCTTCCTCACGTCGTGTAGGGTCCACGGAGCAGAGATTTCTGTCTCTTTTCCTCACGGCCGGATCCCCCGCATCCAAGAGCAGGCTCCACACATGCACGGCCAGTGAGTGGAGCCTGCCCCGCGGCAGTGACCCCCCCCCCGGGTCTCCACGGCGGACAACACGGGGGCTTCGTGGTCAGACGTCCGGTGACAACCACAGAACAAGTCACAGAACACGGTGGCTCAGAAACTGACCTGGTGACAGGGACACCGCGGCGGGCTCCAAACCGGGGACAACAGTTTCCATGTGACCATCTGGAACATGAATAAACGGAAGAGAGAACAGCTTCTCACATACAAAGGGGGTGATTTTACTTCACTTGGGCCGTCCAGGGAAGCGTTTCTCACAAATCATGCTGTGAAACGACTCCTTGCAGAAAAATTAAATTAAGTGTGTATTTAATACTATTCTTCAAAAAACTCCAGACCAACATCAAAAGGAAAACCTTTTAAGAAATGGACACGTATGTGGGAGATTAAAAATCTCAAATCAAGATTGAAGAACTTCCCAAGTATAAACTTGAGAAAGAGTAAGATAAATATTGGCTTAATTTTTATAAAGAAAATGTTATAAGGCTCCTGGTGGCTCAGTCGGTTGAGCGTCCGACATCGGCTCAGGTCACGATCTCTCAGTTCGTGGGTTCGAGCCCCATGCCGGGCTCTGTGCTGACAGCTCAGAACCTGGAGCTGCTTCGGATTCTGTGTCTCCCTCTCTCTCTGCCCCTCCCCCAACTCTTCCCGAGTCTCTCAAAAATAAACATTGAAAATTTTTAATAAAAAATAAAATTGTTATATATTTAAAGTTTATATAACAAGTGAAGTTGCAAAAGCTGGAAATAACGTCCACTAATACTTCCAACAGGTAACATCTAACAACCAATAAAGGCAGTAAAATTCCATTAAATTTTGGTAATTGATGTGAGTAAAATACTCCCAGAAAAGGGTGTAAATACTCTGCATGGCTAAAAAATACAAATCCACGTCAAAATGTTCAGAATAATGTGATCTAATACTGTTTTCACCTGTTTTGTTAGTAAATAATTTAAAAAGTCAAATTTCTTGTAGTCAATATGCACGTGAGAAAACACGGACTTCATTTTCCTAGTAGAACACGTGATTCAAACGCTCTTTCTGGAAACGACTATGTACCACTTTCCTTTACAACCGTCGTCCGCCGTGACCTCACAAGCCCCCCTCCAGGAAGCACCCAGGGGGATGAAGAGACGCAGGAGTGCGCTGAGATGTGTGTTAGAACACGGCAGGTCTGTACGGTGAGGTCAGGAGAGGTTGTACGGCCCGCACTGTGTGGACGTGACGGGCGGTGGCCACGCTGAAGCTGACATTTGCAAACGTGTGTTTCCATGACCGGAACGTTCTCCGCAGCGGAACGTTGAGGGGAGAAGTGAAGACACAGCCGCGCCCCCAGGGAAGGCCTCCTGCAGCGCTGAGCGAAGGGGCGGACAGCCTGCAGATCCTGCGGAGGGTCTGCCCGCCTGGCGGAGTTTGGCGCAGACCCCGCTCCTCCTCCTCACGCCTGTTCGGGGCATCACGTGTCACCCACATGACTAGTCCATGTGTCCGGCTCTCGGCTGCCGCAGCCCCCTCTCAGACCCCTTTCCGGCAAATGCGTAGTCACGTCGTGACCCCAGACTCACGCACTGAAGCCTCATCCCCGCGTACCTTAGACTGTGACCACATCAGGGCGCCAGAGACTCAGTCGGGTGAGTGTCTGACTTTCTCAGGTCATGATCTCACAGTTTGTGGGTTTGAGCCCCATGTTGGGTTCTGTGCTGACAGCTCAGAGCCTCCTTGGGATTCTCTCTCTCTCTCTCTCTCTCTCTCTCTCAAACAGAAACAAACATAAAAAAATAAAAAGAATAGGACCATATTGAAGAGGAGTCTTCACAGAGGTGATTGAGTTCAGCAGGGTCTTTAGGGTGGCCTGACCCGGTGACACTGGTGTCTCCCGGAGGAGAGGAACTGAGGACACAGCCAGGCACAGGGGGCCGGCCACGCCAGGACAGGGGAGAAGGTGGCGTCCACACAGCCAGGATGGCGGCCTCAGGAGAGACCAGCCCCGCCCCCGCCTCCATCCCCGACTTCCAGGTCCCAGGAGCGGGAGAGAGTAGCCGCCTGGGCCAGGCGCTGCCTGCTGTGGTGGCCCGCGTGGGCGAGGCGGTGGCGGAGGCTGGGGCTGTGCAGCGGGAGCTGCACTCGTGCCCAGGAGGCCCAGCCTGGGGGCCGCGCACTCCGCCGTCTGGAAGGCACTGCTCTCTTAAGAGGGCGGCGTTTTAAATAGGACTGCCCACGTCTGCGCGTGTGCGTAACGGTAAACACGTCTCGCATGGGTGTGAATTTCCAGCGTTCGTGCCTGGAGGCGGAGCAGCAGGCTGGCTGGGGAATCACAAATACTGGTGACGGGACGGGAGTGCTCGGCCTCACCCTTGAGAGAAGTGAAAACTGCACACGGACATGTGGCCAGGAAGGCAGAACCGTGGCTGAGTTTCCGGGCTGACAAGGTAGCCAGCCCACCAGACAGACGCCTGCAGGCAGGGCCCCCTCCCTGGCCGCCCGTCTCCAAGCCCCGGGGTGACAGCGGGCGAGCCGGCCGGGAAATGATCTGCAGTCCGGACGCGCACAGAAGGGGAATCACGTCACACACGACCGCCGTTCTACCCAGTCCTCCGTTACCGAGCGCACTTGACTTACCGGCCTGTCAAGAGCGTAGACCCTTCTCTGCGGCTCCAGCCTTCCCTGCATGTGGCTAAGTTGCCATCTGGACGCAGGGCTCTGGAAGCACCTGCCTGTCCTCTCTCCCCTCACCGCCACCTAAACACATGGTCATCAGAACTGCCAACACACACCCTGGTGCAGAGAACAGTGTGGTGAACCCCAGGGCACATGGCGGTGACGGTTACCGACATCAGGCCTGCTCGTTTCCCCCAGTGCCGCCCCCACCCGTGTGCCCCCCACTAGAGTGTCTCCAAGTGCATCTTCCTCTGATTGACCTTGACATTGCAGCTTTCCTGCAGGTAAAGCTGGCAGAAAACCAATGAGCTGGTCCAACGTGTCTGCCTGGGACACCAGTGCTGTGCTTGGCACCTGCCAGATGGGCTTGCACTTGGCCTTTGGGAACGGTGACAGCAGTGACCTGATGTGAATGCAGATGAGCTGAGGTCCAAAGGGCTGAGAGCGCTTCCAGTGTGGGGACATGCTGAGCGTAGAATACAGAGATGCAAGGTGACAGATGGGTAGACACACAGATGCTCGGGGCGTGTGTGTGTGTGTGTGTGTGTGTGTGTGTGTGTGTGTGCACGCGCATGCACGCGTGTGTACGCTGCTCGCAAAGTGCTCTAGACAGCACGCCTTGACTTTAACTTCCTAGGCGGTATTGTCTCACCTTCGCTCCCGCTGAGCTCTTTTAAGAACAGGACTTAAAACAATAAACACACAGTTGATGACTTTATTTTTGGACGTATTGTACTGAAATAGGTGCTAACTAAAATCCATTGGTTGTTTTCAATGTTTTTAAAACTAATTTATTTAAGTTCAGCTTAGCTCACATACATGCCGCATTGGTTTCCGGAGTAGAACCCAGTGATCCATCTCTGACACACGCACCCAGTGCCCGTCCCCCACCTAGCCCACCCCCCACCCACCTCCCTCGCCACCCTCAGTCTGCTCTCTGTATTTAAGTGTCTCTTCTAGTTTGCCTCCCTCTTTTTTTACTCTTATTTTTCCTTCCCTTCCCCTATGCTCATCTGTTGTGCTTCTCCAATTCCTCATATGAGTAAAATCATATATTTGTCTTTCTCTGACTGACTTATTTCACTTAGTTTAATACACCCTAGTTCCATCCACATTGGTGCAAATTTATTTTTGATGACTGAGTAGTATTCCATCGTGTATAGATACCACATCTTCTTTAACCACTTTCCAGTCATGGACATTTGGGCCCTTTCCATGCTTTGACTATTGTCGATAGCGCTGCTATAAACATTGGGGTGCGTGAGCTGCACCTTTGGAACAGTGCACCTGTGTCCCTTGGATAAATACCTAGTAGTGCCTTTGCTGGGTCGTAGGGCAGTTCTACTTCTCATTTTTGAGGCACCTCCTCACAGTTTCCCGGAGTGGCCGCCCCTGTGGGCACTCCCAGCGGCCGTGCAGAAGATCCTCTTTCTCCGCGTCCTCGCCAGCGTCTGCTGTTGCCTGAGCTGTTGGCCTTAGCCACGCTGGCCGGCGTGAGGTGGCATCTGACACCCATCCTGGGCTGGGATTTTGATTGTTGGGGAAAACGTAGAATTCTCTTTCAATGAACAAGGAATAAAACACATGGTTTTCTGTGGAAAAAGCAAGGAGTCTGTTGTGCTATAAAAAGTTAGCTGAGTTTCTGACAAACCTTAATTCATCAAAACTGTACTGTCAACGAGATAAAAGAGGCCAGCTTCGGAAGATCTATGAACTACAACAACAAAGTCATTTTTCTTCCAGGTGTTTTAACAGCTAATGTTTTCACAATTGTAGTTTTGAGCTGCGTTCACACACCCTGAAATAATAGCTTTGTTAGTAGAAATGAACCAAAAATCCTCAAAACCTTCTCCTGTCCTTGCATCCACGTGTTCAGGTGCCTGAGACTCCATGCTGTTTTTGACCTTGACCTTGACCATTTTCTGTGGAAGAATTCAAAAGCTCCAGGGTGAACACGAGGAGAGCCCGATGGCCCCAGGAGCCTGGGGGAGGCGGCTCTGTGACATCTGTCCTTCGCTCCGGAGCTTTCTTCGGACCCCCTCAGCCACAGCCGGCCACTCTGTCCACCCCAGGTGCCAGAATGGTGCAGTGTATGTACTCTGCCCCAACGGGGCCCTTTCCAGAATGGAGAAGGTCAGGTTACTCTGGGGGCAACAGGCAGACTGGGATGGGTACCAAATGCCAACCGTACTCTCTAATCAGTCGCAAAATGCACCCGGCCACAGAAACATTGGCACTCAACTGGGGGCAAAGCACAAGCTTCGTGAAGGGAGGTTCCGGAGCGAGGATGGAGACCGGCTCCCCGGCTCCCCGTGACAGCCCATCCATCGTGACCATACTCATGGGGTAGATAATCTGGAATCACCTGCTGGATACGCAGCAGTGCTTTGTGGATCTGCTAGTCATTCTACCAATCGCAAAGAATGAAACAGCCTCCGAAGGGCGAGGTGACTCACACACCGGGGGATGGGGCCAGGGAGGGACGGGGCGGACGCCCGGCGGGGGGTCCGGCGGGGGGGGGGGGGGGGCAGCGGCAGGTGATGACAGAGACCTTCATCTTCCCGAATCACGCTGGTTAAAGAGCCACAGATGCTCCGAGGGGGAGATGAGCGGCTGAATTACCGACCGAAGCATCTGACATGAACCAGACACAGTAAAACCAGAGGAGAGGAGACGGAGCGGAAGAACAAGGCAGTGGGAGGAGGGACTTCCCGGCTTGGTGGACACAGTGTATGGTGACGGGAGGAAAACAGAGAGAGACGGTGGGGGGGGGGGGCACTCCCAGCCAGAGAGAGGTCACGGTGTGGGCAGTGATGATGTCCAAGTGCAGGTGTGCTCAGACGCTTTTCACCTTTACCCTCGGTTTCAGAACTGACTGATCCACCAGGTCTCACGTGTAGACTGAGCGCTTTCGTCCTTAAGGTGGAGTCAGAAAAAACATTTCTTGTAATGCCCTTGTATCACGGATGCTTTGAAGATATTATAAAGATTTCTTTACTCATCAATTAATAATTTAAAAAAAACCGTATCTTTGGGGGACCTGAGTGGCTCAGTCGTGACTTCGGCTCAGGTCATGATCCCACAGTTTGAGCCCCGACTTGGGCTCTGTGCTGACAGTGTGCTAATGATGTAGCACACCTTCTGGTGTGCTTATCAGTCACATGTGTTTTCTTTAGAGAAATTTCTACTCAATCATTTGCCTGCATTTAAGTTGGCTTGGCTTTTTTTACTGACTTACAAGAGACCTTCGATGTCTTGTGGATACAGTATCGTTTCCGCGTCATTTGCAAATATTTTGTCCTATTCTGTGGATTAGGATTGTCTTTTTTCACTTCCTCGATAGTGTCTCTTGAGACTTGAGGCTTTTTAAAAAATTTGATAAGGTCCAGTTTATCTATTTTTTTCTTTCCCAGCTTGTGATTCTGATGCTGCATCTAAGAGACCGTCGCGAAACGCAAGGTCATGGCGATTTACTCAGATGTTTTCTTCTGTGGGTTTAGGGTCGTGGTTCCGTTAGGTCTATGGTCTGTCTCAAGTGTGTGTATTTGTGCAGAAGGGCCCCTTCCTTCCTCTGCACGTGGTGACCCCGTTGTCCCAACTCCGTTTGCTGAAAAAGACTACTCTTGGCCCATTGCATTTTTTTGACACCCTTGTTGAAAGTCAATTTATCATAAATGTGAGAATTTCTTTCCGGATTCCCAATTGTATTCCACCCATCTCTGTGCTCACGTCAGCACACGCCTCAGCCACAGCGGGATTGTGCTCAGTCATGAAATTGGCATCTGTTCATCCTCCAACTTCGTTTTTCTTTTGAAAGGTTATTTCTGACTATTCTGAACTCATTGGTCAGCTCTAATCGTTTTGGTGAATTTCTTAGGATTGTCTCTATAGAAGACTGTGTCGACTGCAGATTTCCAGAAATGCACTTCTCTTTAGTCTGGACGCCTTTTACTTCATTTTCTGCCTCATTGTCTGGGCTGCAAATTTCAGGCCCCATTGGACAGGACGGTGAGAGCAGACGCCTGTGTCCTGTTTCTGCTTTAGGGCAAAGTCTCCATCCACTCACTCCCTGCTTTTTCATAATGCTTCTAATCATACTAAGGAAGCTCCTTTTTATTACTTGTTTTCGAAGTGGAGATTTGAGCGGTAGGCTTTCCCCAGACAATCTTTATTCATGTGAGAAAGTCCTGTCTACACTTTTCCTGCTGAGTGCTTCCATTGTACAAGAGCATTGAGTTTTGACAGATGCTGAAGTTTTTCTTTTATTTTGTTAATATCCTGGACTACTGACTAATTTTGAAAAAAATATGTTGAAAAAGCCTTGAGATTCTCCTGAGACAGAGCCAATGAGGTCGTGGTTTGTAGTCTGCTTTCCGTGTCTCTGGAATGGTCTGCCGGTGTTTCGTCAGGGCGGCGACGACATTCAGGGACTCATTGGCCCGCCACTTTCTGTACTTGTCAGGCTTTCTCTGGTCTTTCCATTAGGATAAAACTGGCCGCACGAAGGGATTTGGAGCAGTCCCTCCCTTCCTATTTGTTTGGAAGCGTTTGTGAAGAATGAGCATCAAATTTAAAAAATTTGTCATTTCCACTCTTTAATTTTCAGACCGGTTTTAGGATCACAGCAAACTGATGAGCAAAGTGCAGCTACTTTCTGCAGCACAGCCTCCCTCACTATCAACGCACCCGCCAGATGGTAGGTATTTTATGGTCGACGCGCCTGCGCTGACACGTCATCACACCCGTGCCCGCGGCTGACCCTGGGGCTCACTCTCGGCGGTGGACATTCTGTGGGTTTGGACGAATGTGTGAGGACGTGTTTCCGCTGTCACAGCAGCCCTGAAGCCCTGCGCTCTGCCTGGACACCCTCCTTCCCCCAACTCCCAGCAACCCCTGCTCCTCTCCCTGTCCCCGCTGGCCTCACACTGGGTGATGCGTGTTGACGTTTTCCTGGCTGGAAGCTCATCTCTGTTTCGCACTGAGCAGTACCCCATCTATCTCTCCACTTACTGAGGAACATTTTGTTTTTTCCAAGTCTGCCAAGTATGAAGAAAGTTGTCGTAAACATCCAGGCAGGTTTTTGTGTGGACACAAGTTTCCAAGTCCTTTGGGTGAAGACCAAGGAGACAATTGCTGGATCGCATGATCAGAAGGTTTCCTTTTGTAAGGAAGCACCGGACTGTCTTCCAGAATGTTCGCGCCATTCTGCGTTCCCGCCAGCACCGAATCAGACTTCCCGCTGCTCCCTGTCCGATCCGGCACGTGGTGCTGCCAGTGGTGTGCGGCCACCCCCACTGTGTGCAGCGGTGTCTCATTGTCGTGTTAATGTGTGTTTTCCCCATGGGGCGCCTGGTGGCTCAGTTGGTTAGGTGTCGGGCTCCAGCTCAGGTCATGAACTTGCGGTTTGTGGGTTCAAGCCCCGCATCAGGCTCTGTGATGCCGATGTGGGGCCTGCTTGGGATCCTGTGTAGCCTTCTCTCTCCGCCCCTCCCCCACCCACACTCTGTCCTCTCTCTCTCTTTCTCTCAGAAATAAACATTTAGCAATTTAATTTGTGTTTCCCTGATGACATATATTGTGGGCGTCTTATGTGCCACCTGTGTGTCTTCTTGGTGGCATGTCTGTTAAGGTGTTTGGCCCATTTTTCAATTGTGTCATTTGTTTTCTTATTGTGGAGGATCGTGTCTCAGCTTTCACTTCCTCTGTGCACGGGGCCTCAAGGTCAGCTGGAGGAGAGTGACCGTGCCCTCCTCCCCAGCCCGTCCCTCGCGCACGCAGGCCAAGAGACACGCACAGCCGCTGGGCAGCCCGGAGCATGTGGAAACCCCGGCTCCCCCAGCGCCCCAGGACGCCCTTTAACTGGCTTCCAAGCGCTCCGGCTCCTCAACGAAACCACAGCCTCAGGCAGTGGGTCTCCGGCCAGCAGTTTGCTCCTGTTCCCGGAAGGTCCCGGGGTTCGGCTCTGCCCCTTCCCGCAGCCAAGACTCCCCAGGGAGCTGCGAGTCCATGCACGCCCGGCTGCGCTGGGGGCATCACACGCCCCCCAGAACTCCAACACCCGACCCCTCTGCCCGCGTCTGCAAAGCTTCGGCTTTTGGCTTCTGCCCCACCGAGCTGGGCAGGAGGGGGTGGGGGCAGCGCGGTTCGGAAAGCTCCCTTAGATAATTGTCAGCTCGTTCTCTCCCTTTGGTTAATCACAAGAATTCCAAAATAGTTTCTTTCAATTGTTTTGCCAGGATCTGTTATTGTTTTGGAGAGAAAGCAAGTTCACGGAGACAACCCCCTCTCAGTCCCTCGGCGGTGTTCTGTGATTACTCATCGAGACTCGACCATTAGGAGAAAACATGGCGTGTTTAGAATACCACTCAGTGCATCACGGGAAAACTGCTGGGAATTTCATCTTATTTAAATTTTGCATATATATTATGCTGAAAAATTCAGAGAAAAGTTATTTCTTTGCGGACTTGGGTTCAGCAAGTTACCAACAAATGCAGTTACGTAGTCTGGAAGGATCATAATATATACATATTTCACTTCTCTGCAGCAGGGTGTGGACGGAGTAGAGGAAGCATGTGTAGCCGCCTCTAGGTATCACTGTCTTTCAAAGGACACTTCTGGGGTGTCGTTAAATGACCTGAAGCAGGCATCACACAGCCCCCGCGCCCCGTGGACTTAGCACAGCACTAAAAGCCCCACGCCCAGAACTTATAAGACTTACTGATGATCAGAACAAGAAAAGCAGAAGAAGGAATCCACACTGTGGACTCGGAGGCGGCCTCGTGCTGTGGTGGCCCGGGGGCGGTCGGCGCGGGGCAGCCCTCGAGGGTCCGCTCCGTTCTTGCCAGCGGAGTGCTGTTCCCCGTGGGACAGACGCCAGATGAACAGAAGTCAGACGGCCACATCCAGGTCTCACCGCCAGGGACACGCTTCCGGCCGGCTCTGTGCACGTTCCCAAGCCTCGGGAAGGGTCCGTCTCAGTCACCGACTGCTCTCGTGGAAACCTTCGAGCCGGATGTGGCTGACGCATGAATGCTTCACACATTTCTGGAACTTTCCCATCTTGGGCGGGAATAGCCTCTCTCTCTACGCCCTTCACAAGCGGCGGCGTCAGGAGAGGCGGTGTGGGATGGTCCGGGGGGCGACCCGGACTCCAGGGGGACTTGCTGCTGCGCTCAGCAGGCTCCCCCAAGAGGCTAAGGTGGTTGCTTCCCAGGGTCCACTGTGATCCGTCTGCACTTTATCACACGTCGTCGTGGCCTTAGACCAAAGGCTTCACTGGTGTGTCACTTCCCACGTTTCTCTGCTCTCTCTCCCAAGGACACCAGGAAAACATTAAGGACAAAGAAGTCTGACCCTTTAAGAATGAGTTTCCGGGTGCGTGGGGGTTTCAGTCTGTTGAGCATCGAACTTCGACTCAGGTCACGATCTCATGGTTCGTGGGTTTGAGCCCTGCGTCGGGCTCTGTGCTGACAGCTCGGAGCCTGGAGCTGCTTCGGATTCTGTGTCTTCCTCTCTTTCTGCCCCTCCCTGCTCATGCTCTGTCTCTGTCTGTCTCTCAAAAGTAAATAAAAAAGTTAAAAATTTTAAAAAATAATAAGGACGGGCTTCGTGCCATCTAGCCACTTGCCTTCCAGTCCAAACAATAGCAATACCATCTTCTTAAAAATAACAAAGTTAACCTAGAAGAGAATAATCTTAAAATGCACACTCTGTGGAGGCTCAGAATGACTGTGACAGCCCCACGCCCGGCTAGGCGGCTGCTGACCTTGAATCACGAGGCTGAGCGTGGGGATTCACATCTACCACTGAGTTATGACTCTTTTGTCTTCTCTAAACGTTCTAGGCTCCATGTTTTGTTCAGTAAAATATTGAAGATGTAACACCTACTGTGGGTTTTTTTCTAGTTATTTTGGGTTTTTTAAATTTTGTTTCAGGGTTTATTATTTCCTGTGAGGAAAACTGTAGTTTCCATTTCACTCTGCTGGTTTAATAATTATTTATGTGCAAAACACAGAGCATGCCTCAAAATCGTCATTAAATTAACAACAAGGAATCTGAAAGAGCAGAGAGTATAAACCATTGCCAAAGAAAAAGCAGGGAAATAGGTTTAATGGCAACAAGAGGGGCGTTTTTATAGGAGGCACAGTTTGAGTCTCCCTCTGTATTCCTTTAGTGGAAGAACATAATTTGATTTACTGTCCTTTTTGTGTGCATAAAAATTAGGCGAGTGTACAAATATGTTACTTAAGCATCTTAGAAATTTGAGAGCATGTGAATAAAACTGTGTCTTTGAGTTTGGGCTCTCTTCCCCTGGTCCGGCTCCGGCGCCCGGTCAGCGGCCTCCGGAGGACGTCAGCCCGTGTGACCTTCCCGGCCCGTCCTCAGGCATCCCAGGAGGCCCGGCTGTGGAATCCAGGATGCCTGGGGGTCGCGGCTGGACGCTAAGTCCCTCCAGGTGTAGGTGGATGGTTCTGGCTGCCCTTTCCGGAAGACGCACAAAGCACCCACTTCCTACACGAACCCGGAAAGACGCTCTCCGCAGCTTAGAAGGCAACTCACAGAGACGCACGCTCGTCATCTGCCCATACGGAGCCTGTGGCACAGAGGCCACGGCCAGGCACCCCGTCTCCTCCTCGCCCCTCCTGAGCCCAGGCTGTCACACTCCCGTGTTTCCTGGTGAGTTCAGATTCCTGATTCCCACCGTCCTGCCCGCGTGTGGTCCCCGCACGCCGCCGTCCCCGTGTTGTCTGTGCCGACGGCTCGGAGCCTGGCGCTGCTTCGAATTCCGTGTCTCCCTCTCGCTCGGCCCCTCCCTCACTTGCTTTTCTCTCTCTCAACAGTAAACAAACACTAAAAAAGAAGACACATGAGTGGGAAGCAAGCACCTCGAGCGTCACTCAGCACCACGGCTCCTGAGGACGATGCAAAGGTGGGGGCACAGCGGGCGACCGGCCTCAGCTATGACCCCCTCTGACTGACGTCAAGAGTGACGAACACGGGGTGGGTGGGGCTAGAAGGAACCGGAACTCTTTTTCGCTCCTGGTAGGAATGAAAATGAAGGCCATCTCCTCGGAAATCAGCTCGACACTTCCCTGCAAAGTTAAATATACTACAATATAACCCCGTAATTGCTTTTTTAGATTCTTATCCAGTAGAGATAGAAACAGGGTTGAAACAAAGATTTGTGAGCAAATGTTCACACAAGTTAAATTTAGAAGAGCTGGAGGCGGACGGCTGGCGGCTGCGGGGACAAAGGAGGCGGAGCGTCCGCACCGCCGGGCAAGCGTTCTCCCTGAAGACCCACGGACTCAGGATGATGCAGGCGGCTTCCAGGTCCCGCTGACGGCCCAGGAAGCAAAGCGGAGAGGAGCGTTGTGACGCGCTTCTGCTCACCTGGCCTCCGCGGTGGGAGGTGGCCCCGTGGGGACGGGCGACAGAGAGGGCGGTGGAAGGGGGGACCCGGAGGCAC
>NC_043706.1:144308906-144309977 GCF_006229205.1 Suricata suricatta
TTTGCTTTAATGTTGGACAAACATGAAATGTTCCAACTGTCCAATCATATTATTTTTGCTTACGTGACAGTTTCGTGTGGCTCCGTATCCCTTGTATTTGATTAATTTATCAGAAATCGTCGGTTGATTCTAATTTTTGAAACATCCCTTCCGCGGTTCTCAGAGAAGCGGTGGACCCGCCAGGGCCCGGATGTGGTGGTGGCTTACGACCTGGTAGGTGTTTCCTTAGACTCTGGATTCCTCGTTTCTTTCCAGGTCTGGATTTCCATTCAGGGAGTTGTTCTCTTTTAAGGGTAGAACTTGGATCCTGAAGCTTTCTCTAGTGATAGTTACGGGGATTAAGAACCTACCTGTGTACACAGACATCGACGTATGTACGTTTAAAACGCCTCTCAGCTGTTCGACCGCTCCTCTCTTTATTTCAGAAAGTCTCCCATCAGCCGACCTTCATTGCTTTCCTAGCTTCCTTCTGTCTAGGCTGACAGAGGCCAGGACACACGCTGACCAGGTCCAAGGGTCTGTAGCGACCTTCAGACAACGAGTGAGGTGGAGTCCGGCCAGTGAGAGACGGACGGTGCGGGTGACAGCCGCCTCGGGGCCACAGCCCACACGGCCGCCGCCTCGGGGCCGCACGCCAAGCGGCCGCTGGAGCAAGTTCCTTTGAGAACAAATGTGTAAAGCTCACAAAGTAATTTGTTTCCTGGCAATATGGTAGATCAGATGCCTCCGTTAGCTTTACCCTCACAATCACGTGTACATCTGCTCCACACACACACACGCACACACACTGCACTATATTATATGTAGTTGCACACACACACACGCGCACACAATGCACTATATTATATGTAGTTGCACACACACGTGCACACACATGCACACAATGCACTATATTATATGTAGTTGCACACACACACGCGCGCACACACACGCACACACAATGCACTATATTATATGTAGTTGCACACACACGTGCACACACAATGCACTATATTATATGTAGTTGCACACACATGTGTACACACACGCACACACAATGCACTATATTATATGTAGTTGCACACACACATG
>NC_043706.1:144310077-144340920 GCF_006229205.1 Suricata suricatta
TATATGTAGTTACACACACACGTGTGCGCACACACGCACACACAATGCACTATATTATATGTAGTTGCACACACACGTGTACACACACGCACACACAATGCACTATATTATATGTAGTTGCACACACACATGTGTACACACACGCACACACAATGCACTATATTATATGTAGTTGCACACACACAATGCACTATATTATATGTAGTTACGCACACACGTGCGCACACACGCACACACAATGCACTATATTATATGTAGTTGCACACACACGTGCACACACGCACACACACACAATGCACTATATTATATGTAGTTGCACACACACGTGCACACACGCACCCACACACAATGTACTATATTATGTAGTGGCGATATTGTAAGAGGCACTCACAGCCCAAGGCCAGCTCTGCCCGGACAGCAGTGGCCAAAACACCCGAAACATGAGCGGGTGATGCAGAAACCTTAGGCTGAGAATCTTGTTTAATATCGTTCGATCAGGGAACTCAGAGCTGATTCAATACGGCCCTTGTGATTCCGCCCGTGGGCTCTAACAAGGTGGGACATGCTCTCTTGCCCTAAGATCAAAAAAAGAAAAAAAAGACAAACTCTACGAAAAGAAGAGCTGGATAGCCTCCTAGGCCGGCAGGGATTTCCAGACGAAGGAAGAAAGCGAAGCGGGAAGGTTTGCCTTCGCCGGCACCACGGGACCCCGGGGGGGGGGGGAGAGGGGGTAGGACAAGGCCACTGTGAGCCTCGCCTGTGGGCAGGGGCCGTGAGGACACAGGACACAGAGAGCAGAGGACGGGAGAGGTCAGCGGCTGAGCACAAACTCCGGAGACATCTTCAAAGGGCTTTTGTTTGGTTTGCAACCAAATAGTGACCTGAACTCCCGGAGGCCAGGGAGCCCAGTGATCTAGAACATGCAGGAATCACTCCACGTCCCCAAGCAGGCGAGAGGCTCACAACCTCAAAGCCCAGAATGAAGAAATGCCAAAATCTGTGGGGCATCAGATTAAATGCTGGGCAGGGCATTGCTTCAGTAGTGTGGCCAAATCACACCCAGAATCAAGTCTAACTTGGTCCCTCCTAAGAAAACTCAGAAGCAAGTCTTGACAAAAATCAAGCTGGTTCAGTAAGTTTGCCGTGTCTCAGGTCCAACCTCAAAAACTTTTAATATTATACAAAATTACAAGTCCCAACAAGGTAAATTTTCAATGTCTGACATCCAGTTAAAATTCAGCAGTCACGTAATGAGGTAGGAAATTATGATCCATAAATATTGTTTTAAATCAGAGTCAGCAAAGACACGGATGGTACAGTTAAGGGACCAGGACACAAAGTTGCTGTGACATTATCAGTACGTGCCCTGGACCCCAGAGTGGGGGTCAGAGAGACCGGCCGCGGGACAAATCTGGCTGCGGCTGTTTTTGTAAATCAAGTTTCACTGGACCTGAACCACCTCTGTTCACCCACGGTGGTTACTACCTTCAGGCCACCCTGGCGGGTTTGGGTAATTTCAAAAGGACCGCTTTGTCCTGCACATCTTAGATTTCCCGGCTGCTCCGGTACAGGTAACATGGCCAGCCTGTGCTCCGGGGGAAAGAACGGGACACAGGTGTGCCCATGGAACACAGACACGGGGCCGGGACAAACCCAGAGCAGTAAAATGTTTAGAGTCTGAGATTTAAAGATACAGTGAGTTAAATATACACGTGTGGAATATTTGGGGGCCCCTGCGTGGCTCAGCCAGTGAAGTGTCTGACTCCTGGCTTCTGCTCTGGCCTCACAGCCCCTGGGTTCTGGCCTGCGCGGGGCTCTGAGCTGGTAGCCAGGAGCCTGCTTGCGATTCTCTCTCCCCTCCTCTCTCTCTCTGCCCCTCCCCAGGTTGTGCGCTCTCTCTCTCTCTCTCTCTTTCTCCCTCCCTCAATAAATAAATAAACTTAAAACAAATTTAAAATACAATGGGTTAGATTGTTAACTGGTTCAACATTCAAGAACAAAAGGATGTGTTCAAAGAAAGAGTGACCCTAAGGTTTCCTGCTTTATTGAAAACTGTCATGATCCACAAAACTCAAAAATCCCGAAGCAGAAGGGACTTGAAGAAAATAAAACCAAGACATAGCATAATCTACTTGCTTAAAAAGAGTATGAAGGAGAGGCACTGTCGGCTCAGCTGGTCAAGTGTCCGACTCTGGATTCCAGCTCCGGTCATGATCTCACGGTTCGTGAATTCGGGTCTCATGCCGAGCCCTTCGCGGAGGGCGGGGAGCCTGCTCGGGATCTCTCCCTGCCTTTCTGCCACTCCCAGCTCTCTCTTTCCCTACCCCAAAAAGTAAATAAATAAACCTTAAAAAAGGAGAAAATATTAAAGCACCTAAAATAAAAACAGGTACGCCAGGGGACAAAAATAAGTATGAGAGAGTTTTTGTGGGAAATTATGCACATTGGAAGACCTAAAAGATGCTTATAGTGTTGAAATTAAAATAAACTGTCCACTTGACATCCTATGTCTAACAAAACCCCAACAAACACAGGGAGGCATAAAAACACCTTTAGACTCACAAAAACTGAAGAAATCTACCCACAGCACTTTGTCCTGAAAGAAACAGTCAAAGTCCTTTAGGTAGAAGGAAAATGTCGTATGTGGGAAAAAGAAAATACTTTTTCTGATATCAAATATTTAAAAAATAATTGACTTTTTTAACCTTATATTTTTTTATTTTTTAAATTTATAATAGTTTATTGCCAAATTGGTTTCCATATAACACCCAGTGCTTTTTAAAGTACAAACCCTGACGATGCATAACACAGGCTCTAAGATGCGTAGAAACGAAAACTATGGTAACAACCACACACCCGGAAGGCAGACATGGACCGTGTCTTGTGGCATCTGCGCACGACGCAGACGCAGGTCCTACTGCAGGGACGCTGTGGTGAGGTGAGTTGTCCCTGTAAATGCTAACGCAGCGGTAGAAAACATTTCAATCCTCAAGAAACTAATAAAAGAGGAGCGAGGACAGAAAGAACAAACAAGACAAACAGAAAACACATAAGGTGCTAATTGAAAACTCAAACATATCAAATGACATTATCATGAGCTGATGCTAACACCCTCCGTTCACAGGTAGAGATGGCCAAATCAGATTTCAAAACCAAATGGATTAAAGATTCAGTTATTTGCCGTGTGAAATACTCATTTTGAAAGTAAAGACATATGGGTTAAAAAGGAAGGAAAAGAAACGAGATCTATCACGTAACACAAATAAAAACGAGAGGGCTCTGTGAATGCAGACAGGTCATTACAGAATAAGGGATATTGCAGGTAGGAAGAGGCTCCTTGGGTAATAATAAGTGATTTAATTAATCAAAAGGACATAATCCTAAACATTTACAACCACATCACAGAGGTTCATCCACCACACTGAGCAGAGCGGGTACGGACAGCTCACAACCCCAGCTGGAGGCGACATCCCTGTCACAGAGCCAGAGAGAGCAGGCACATGGAAAATCAGTCAGGTCACAGAGGCCAAGTAACGCTTTAGGGCGATAGAGTTAAAACACTGAGGTCACGTCAACCAAACACGTCAGAGACCAGACCTGCTCAGGTGCGTGTGAACATTTACCGAAACAGAGGTTTTCTGGTCAATAGAACATGTCAATGCATTTAAAATAATTTAGGTCTTGTGTTTTATACGTTATGACTACAATGGAATGAAATTAAAAGTCAACAACCTCTTAAAAATAAGCTGGGGATAGCAGATCAAGTTCAACTCAGAAGCAGCTGCAAACGGGAAATGCTCAGGATAACAATGGCTGAGCAGACCAGAGGGCAGGGGGGTGACACGGAGGCCCCCAAGGGCCGTGTGATGGCCCGCCCCGCAGGACCGCCCGCATCAGGAGAAGAGACACCGTACAGTCTTTTATGCCAACTAGTTTAACAGTTTAGTTGAAATGTACTGATCTCGTGAACGAGACAAGCTACAAAGTCTCCATGAGAAGGAGCAGACCATCTGAACAGCCCTGCATCAACGATAAGAGTGTAATAGTTCAAAGTTATTGCACAAGGAAAGCGCCAGGGCCAGAATACTTTGCTGAAGGATTTCACCAAATACTTAAGGAGGAGCAATAGAAACTTGACACATAACTTTTCCAGAAAACTGAAGCAGACGATGTCACCCCCAACTTTTCCCAAAGTCTGTGACACCAGAGGCCAAGAGGAGCCACATGCATTTCCAGAGCAAGTTAGAGAACAAAGCACCTCATGAAGACAGACGGGAAAGCTGTCGGCGAAGTGAATCCAACCCTGAACCCATGAACGTCTGGCCATGACCAAGGGGGCTTTATCCTACGGCCACAACTTTGGTTCCGTATTTGAAAGTCAATCCGTGTAATGCACCAGATAAACAGATTTGAAAAGAAAAATCACACGGTCATGTTAATAGATGCAAAAGAGATGTTGAAAATTCCATATGGCCCATGATGTAGGCTCTTCGAGAACTAAAGACAGAGAGGAGCCCCGCTACTCAGTGAGAGGCTCCCCGCGCCAAGCCGCAGCTCACACCCTCCCTGGCGGGAAAAGGCCGGTGCCTCCCCTTAAAGTGAGGAGGGAGAACGGGAGCCTCCTCACGACGTCCGGCCGAGAAGCGCCGCTCGCACTGCCATGAGGCGGGAGAAGTAGCTGGAGAGACAGAGTGAAAGAACCCGCTCACAGACGGCGTGATCATTTGTGTGAAAAACCCGAGGGATCCCAGCAAACGCTGCTAGAACGAGTGAACCAACTTCGAATGGTTCGGAACACAAGGTCACTACACGAAAGTCGGTTTGAAGCGCCAACGACGAACAGTTGGAAATTGATGAGAAAACACTTAAAATAAAATGCAAATGTGAAATACATGGGAATAAGTTTGACAGAAATGCAGAACCTATTCACTGAAAACTTTTTAATGAAACATTCCTCCCAGGAAAAAATAGAAAAATAGCTTATATTTATGGATTCAAAGACAAAACTTTTCAAGATGACAATTCTTCCCAAACTCATCAACAGAAGAATGTAAATAAAAACACCATCTAAATTTTTGTGGAAGTAAATACATAAACGAATCAAAAAAGTTTGGGGCCTCAGTATTCTGCTTTCAGTATGAATGGAACTCATTCCATTCCAGCAATGGCTGCAGAACACGTGATCCACACGACATGCAGGAAAGGGAGTGACTCGGACGTGCCCACAGTGTAGCGCTGAGGACATGCGTGTCTGACCCAGAATCAGCCCCGACACAAACACCTGAACTCACACCAACTCTGACCACAATTAACTCCAACTGAATCTAGAGATTAAAAAAAATTTTTTTAATGTTTATTTTTGAGAAAGAGAGAATGAGAGAGACAGAGAGAGTGTGTGTGTGTGTGAGTGGGGGGGAAGGAGAGAGAGAGAGAGAGAGAGACAGAGAGAGAGAGAGAGAGAGAGAGAGAGAGAATCTGGACCAGGCTCCAGGCTCTGAGCTGTCAGCAGAGCCCGATGCAGGGCTTGAACTCCTGAACCATGAGATCCCGATCTGAGCCGGAGTCTGACACTTAACTGACTGAGCCCCCCAGGTCCCCCTAAACTTAGAAAAAAAGATTTCATCAACAGTTAACCTTCTACCTCAAGAAACTAGAAAGCACAGAGAAAACCGGAGATGTGGCTGCAGAAAGAGGCCTGATGCTCGTCAGAGCAGAAACAATTCTGCGGGGTGGGGGTGGGGTTGGGGTTGGGGGGGCGTCAGACAAACCGGGCGGAAAACAACTAAGCCTAAGGGTGGCTGTGGGAGAGATCAACAAACGTGACCCGTCTCTGGGGAGCTCGAGAAGACCAGAGAGGCCACTGAAGCTGCTAAATTCAGATATGCAGTAGGAGACTTCACTCCTGACCTTACAAAAGTCGGGAAGATTTTGAGCGAACACGCTCCTAGAAAGACAAAAACCCCTGAAATGGACCCAAGAAGAGGTGGAAAATAGCAGACCTGCGGCAGGAGAGCGTGATCTGCCATCAGACATCAGCGCAGAGAACACGCTGGGCCGGACGGCTTCCCTGCCAGGCCCCGGGGGAGAGGGAACACCAGCACTTGGCGAGGTCGCACAGGGTAGGAGAAGGGGCCGCCGCCTCCGGCTCCAGGGACGCCCCTCCAGGGCAGGAAGGCCCGGCGGCCGGAAGAGGAGGTGGAACTGGTCCAGACCAACACGGGCCTCAGCTGGCCCCGCGGGGATTCGGAGCTGAGCAGTCTCCTCCAAGTTGTCCTAAATCGCGGGAGGGGCCAGCCCTTGCACTCGGGGTGCACCAGGGTGGGGGTGTGGCGGGGTCTCTGGCAACCGGATCGGTGTGTTGGAGGGAAACTGCCAGCCACTGGGGGGACCCACCCCCCATCCTGGTCTTGAAACGGGGGGGCGCTCAGCATCCACCATGGACGGGAGGTGCGGCCGCATCAGGACGGCGGTGGCTGTGCAGATGGGTACTGGTGGACGATAATTGTACAGCATCAGGCAAAATGACTTAGAATGCACTAGTAGAGATATAGTCTCTATTGATGAGAAATGTTTGCCATCAGGAATTATAGTATGTGGAAACCTGTACGCACAGAGTAAAATAACCTCCAGTTCTATAAAGTAAAACTAGAAACACGTATTGCCCTAAATTTAAAAATCATAAACATAATGGAAGGTTTCAACACAACTCTTGTTATTGACTGGATCAGAAAACAGAAAAACAGGGAAGAATATCAAAGATATGAACACAGGAACAGCAATCATCTGTGGACACACAGGATGAGAAGTCCGATTCAAGAATGCACAACCTTTGGGCACCTGGGTGGCTCAGGTCGTGATCTCATCTCATACATTAACACAACGACCACACAACACAGTGCGACTTCATCTGGAAACCTTTGTGATGGGCACGGACTTGACTCAGCAGACCGCCTTGCAGGCAAGAAACGAGAGACTACAGGGCAAACGTGTCACATCGTGGAAACACCGTGTGTGAAATCAAACCCAGAAATGACAAAAAGGTAGACGGGAAGCAGATGGCCAGATAGAGTCCCCTGTATCCACACAGGAGAACACGGGGCAGTAGACACGAAGCGTCACAGCTACGAGAAACAGCACCGGAGACTCGGGGACGCGAGGTTCCGTCAGAGCCAGCGCCAAACCCCCAACACAGCCGTGCTCCCTGCACGAAAAATGTCATCCTAAACACCAAATAATGAATTTACGATGAAGACACGCATGGCGAATATGCGAAGGAAAAACAGTTCGGTGTAAATGCAGAAGCGGGCAGGAGACACATCTGATGCGGGGGAGCGGTGAGGCGAGAGGAGCACATGATCTATTCTCAAGGGCGTGTCGGGACTCCAGGTCGTGTCCAGACTCAAGGGCGTGTCCGGTATTCCTTTTCTTCAGCTGGGTGAGGCGTATGCTGGTGTTTATTATATCATTTCCTATGATCTATGTATTGCATCGATATTGCTCTGTGTCTCTACAATACGTTAAAAACCATTAAAATGAAGGGGTCAAGCTGGTAGAAGAGAATGCCCACGTAAACACCCGTTTAGGGAATGAGGGGAAACCGGTAAACCGTGGCATCAAAGTTGAAGAAATACAGGACAAGGGCACATAAAAGAGAACAAACAAGGGTAAACAATCGTTTGGGAGACGGTTTAGGTAAGTGGGTCGCTCCAGTTCTCACAGCGGTGACAACGTGAACTCAGCGTGGGGACGAGGACGGCACCGGCACTCCCCGAGACGCCGCTCGCGCTGTCCAGACGAGCAGCCAGCCCCGCAAGGACAGGGTCGCACGGATGTTCTGGTTTCCGGTGCGTGAACAGCCATGCTGCCGACAGACCACAGCCCCTCACATGTGCAAGAGCACCGCGTCATTAAAAATGCACATGCCTGAATCTAAAAAGACTCCGTTACTGCAACATGCTGGCGGTGACCTGAGCCTTCAGCTGGGCACAGTCACTACTTACACGTCACCATCACAAATATGATGATGGAAAAGCTTGAAATGTTAAGGGAATTGCCAAAACGTGACGCAGAGACTCAAAACCGGCAAATGGCGTTGAACCAACGGTGTTGATGGACTTGGTCCATGCAAGGTAGCCACGAACCTTCAACCTGGAAAACACACAGTGTCTGCAAAGCACAACGCGGCAAACGCCGCGAGACGAGGTGCGTCCGCACAGGGTCCAGCGTGAGGAGAAGCGTGTCTCCCCTCCGCAGGGGATTCTGGGGCCTGTCCGGTCTTCAGGATTGGGTAACAATGATACTCAGTGTTGATGATCACGCACACTATTCCATCTCACACCCTTCCTGTAGGCCGTTTGGCAATAGAATACCAAGCATCTGAGGGGCTCCTGGGAGGCTCCGTTGACTAAGCTTCCAACTTCAGCTCAGGTCATGATCTTGTGGTTTGTGGGTTCGAGGCCCCCGGCAGGCTCTGTGCTGACAGCTCAGAACCTGGAGCCTGCTTCCGATTCCGTATCTCTCTCTCTATGCCCCTCCCTCACTTTCTCACAAACACACACTCTGTCTCTAAAATAAAATAAACATTAAACATTTTTAAGAAAATAAAATAGAATACTCTTTTAGTCAGTCAGTCATTTTTAGTGAATTTAACCTGAAGAAATAATCAAATAGCTGGGTAGATATTTGCCGTCTAGAATGTTCTAGCATAGTGTGTCTGGGCCCAAATAGAACGCTGGTACGGGGGTAATGCACGAAGTCAGAAGAGAGAGTCACAGCCTCTTGGAAAGTGAGTGAAAGCAGGTCACACGGCATGAGGATCAGCGACAGTGTGTTTTGTATAAAGATGGAGATTTCCGTGTTGGAGAGACTGGGCAGGAGAGAAAGAGAAACAACATCAGACAGAGAGAAGGGAACAGAAACGAAGACAGAACAGAAGGAACAGAGACCCAGAAGAACCTGTGGGCATAGGCTGACCCCAGACCTCTGTGTACAACTCAGGGAATCACTGTCTTCTCTCCTTTTAAAAATCAGGTCATTTAAACTTCTTCACAATCATGTCATGTTACAAGTTTTACTAAGGGGCAGAATGTGACAAAACGACACTAGGCCCGTGGACGCAGGTCCTGGCGGAAGGAGAAGGACCCGCGGTCTGGGAACGAGGCGCCTGGCACGGCCCTGAGTATTCCCGCCGGGAGCAGCGGGCGCGCCATCGGGCCTGGGGTTCTCCGGGCACGTTCGGTGGCCTCTCTTCCCTGCCACCTGTCTTCACAAAGGAGGAGATGCCCGTGCCAGTCCAGTGAGGGACGCCCAGGATGGGGCCTGGGAGGCCTGGCCCACCTGCCCGCCTCCCGCAGACGCTGCCATGACTGTGGTCTCCAGGGCCCTGAGCCCTAGGGTCCTGTGCAACGTCACACTCTAGGCCACAATGACCTCTGGGCAGCTGGGAGAGGCCCAGCGGGTCCACGCGCGCAAATCCGGGCCCTCGCCCGGGACCACGGGGCAGAGCGTGGCTCCCACCTGGCCGTCCCCCAGCTCCGCTGACCTGACATTCGCACCGCGTCTGCACACATCACACGCCTCACTGTGTCCGGGTCCCCCACCCCGCACAGTGCGGGGACGTCGGCCAGGAGAGAACTGCGGGGTCCGCCCTGTGCTCCCCGGGGGGCCCCTGCCACCTGCCGCCGCCTTCCAGCACGGTCTCCACGGCCTCCTTTCTCTGTCGGCTGTGGTCCGGGCGTGCTGAATGCGGGGCCACACGCTGCCCGTGTCTCCGTGGAGGAGCCATGGCTTCCGGGACCTCGTCAGATTCCCCTCCAGGGCCTTGCAAAGGTTCTGTAAGGTTCTATCTGGTTTCCTGTTTGGACACTGTGGGTGACCGTGGGCCTCCAGACCCCGCCTCCCCCCCTCCAGCGCTTGGCCTCCGCGGCGGGCTCCTGACCGAACGTCCCTTCAGGGTCTGGAGATCCTGGCAGCTCTGCAGAACGGGTGTGTCCGAGCAGAAAACTGTCTCCGGCCTCGTGGCTGTGGCGTTAGAGGGTGTGTGTCCGAGGCTTCAGGGCTTGACAGAGGCCGTGCGTCCCTGCAGGACAAGGTGGAGGAAACGCTGGCTCCCGGCCCCACTTGGACGGCGCAGGCACCCGGGGACTGCATTGAACGCCCGGCCCCTGCCTCCAGCGGGGCGGCCAGACCCACACTGACCCCTGGTTTTAGGGACCTAGAATTAACGCACAGAGGAGGGAATGACATAGACTTGGGAAATACGTATTTTTGGTCATGCGTCCCTCATGATCACCTTTCCCTTCTTAGGAGAGCTCTGTTTTGGTTCAAGTACCGACCCTGCCCAGGCGGCCTGGTCTCCGAGGGGCTGACAGCAGGGCTAGCCCTCAGGGACTCCATCCCTCCCCAGCGGCTGGCGATGATGAGGGGTGAACTGTCGCCCCAAAATTTGTAGTTGGAGCCCTCCCCACAGGACCTCAGGAAGTGACTACATTTGGGGGTGGGGCCTTGAAGAGGTGACCGAGGTAAAATGAGGTCACAGGGTGGGTCACCAAAGTGACTGGTGTCTTTACAGGGAGAGGACACCAGGACACAGACGTGCACCGAGGACAGGGGTGAGGACTGCCGTCTAGTGCCAGACTGAGAGCCCTCCAGCAGGACTGGGGACCCTGGGGACAGGAGGGCCTCAAGCTGGGGGAGGTGTGGGGACGCTATGGCCGCCCTGCCTGTCCCTGGAAGGAGGGGGGCTCCGGGACGTTGCGTGTCTCCAGGACACGGCTGCTCTGACAAGCGTCTTGGCAGTGATTTTGTGAAATGGGACCACTGCCCCGCCCCCGGGCCCGGGTAGCGCAGCCGCTGGGAGAGCTTGAAACTCTACAGCCACCCGGACCTCCTCAAGACGCGCTTGGTCAGGACTGGAAAATCAGCTGTTTAGAAGGTCACTTAGTGGGGTTATTTGTGCAGGGGGTAAACCCTGCATTTAAACGACTTCTAAAAACTATAAAGTATGACATATTTCATGAGGACAGAGCAATGAGATCAGATAGCTAAGGCTTCAGAAAACTTTAAGCAAATTAACACACATCACTTTTAATACACTCCTGGCAAAGTGTCTTAAAATTACAAGAAATAAACGCACACAGTCTCAGCCCCTTTCAAACCTGCAGTAAAGCCGGCGAGCTTATCAGTTCATCAGATGCCTTTTGTAAGTCTGGAACGATCCCGAGAGCGTACGTTTTAACGACACTAACGTTCTTGTTTGATGTTTTCCATCTAACGAGGCCAGAAGTGAAATCCCCACGAAGCGAATGATTTCTGATTCGGATCCGCCTCCTCTGCATCGGGGGCGCCGTGTGCCTAGTCTCCCCATCCTTTACTTTCTGTCCGTTTGTGTCTTTGAATCCCAAGGGTCTCACATCCAGAACTATCTAATTTCATTCCTACCCGTGCGGAGAAAAGCAGAACCCCCCATGACCTTTTGTACCCGTCTCCATTCAAGCCTCCTTTCTTCCTAAAGCCCCCAGTCACGTGTCCGCTTTGCGTCTCTGGAATGTGCCTTTCCTCACACGGACAGGAGGGATCAGCGCACCGTCTCGCGCGTTTGGCTTCTCAGCTGCGCCCGGAGCACAGCTCGCCGCTCGGAAGCCTGTTTTCCCTCCAGGGCGCGCGTCCACGTTTCTTTGCTCCCCGGTTTGCCGCATTATGGGTGGAGCCCCTGGGAGCACGTCTCCATGGGGACCATGGGCAGCTGGGATAAACTGCTGCGTCCAGTGATGACTTGACATTGAGGCTTTGAAGAAACCGCCAAGCGTGTTTCCAAAACGGCTGGACCGGCTTCCGTCCAAGCCGGCCCCGGGGAGGGCTCCCCACCCCCGCTACCCAGCGTTGGCCATGGCACCGTCGGGCTGGGATGCGGTTCCTCAATGAGCATCTCCCGGGTGGCTGACGACCTTGGCACCGCCTCACGTCCCCGTCATTCTCTGGTCTCCTTGGTGAAGCAGCTCTACCCTGGCCTGTCTTTTCACCACGAGAGGACTCGGCACCTCCTCAGTCCTTTGCATGAAATGACACTTGCAAATATTTTTGCCTACGCCATGGCTTGACTTTCTATTCATTAGTGATGTCTTCTCAATTCCTATGATGTCAAATGTACTACTTTTTCTTTCATGGATTGTGTATTTGGCGTTATCGACGACATATTTGCATAACCATTTCAAAATTTTCTCCCGTTTTAAAATTCTGATTTCAGTGATTGTCCCTGCACCGTTTGTTGAAAAGTTTATCATTTCAACAATGAAATGTTCCGGGCACCTGGGGGGCTCAGTCAGTTGAGCCTCCGACTTCGGCTCAGGTCATGATCTCACATTTGTGGGTTCGAGCCCCGAGTCGGGCTCTGGGCTGACAGCTCAGAGCCTGGAGTCTGCTTCGAATTCTGTGTCTCCTTCTCTCTGCCCCTCCCTGCTCATGCTCTGTCTCTCTCTGTCTCAAAAATAAATAAAACTTTAAAAAAATTTAAAAAAAACAATTACATTTTCTTAGCACCTTTGCCGAAAGTCAGTTCGTGTTTGTGGATCGCCCAGCCCTTTGCACTACTCTGCGTATGTCCTTCCGCCAGGACCACATTCTCTTGATTTAAGTAAGTTCTTACAAAAGAAATTGGAATTCCTCCAAATTCATTTTTGTTTTAAGGTCAGCTTGACTCTTTGGGGTCTCTGCATTTTCTCAGCAAATTTTATGATCATCTTGTCAATGGCTACAAAAAGCATGCTGCTCCTTCACAGGCGCTGAATGAATCTGCGTATGAATCAGATGCGAACTTCCATCTTACACATATGACTTTTCCAATCCACAAACATGGGCGTATCTCCACTTACTGTGATCTCCACTGTTTTTAGCAACATTTTCTATTTTTTAGTGAACAAGACTTACTTTTTTGGTAAGTTTATTTCTCAGCACTTACTCTTCTTGACGCTAATTAATGGGAATGATTATGTTCTAGATTTCCTTTCAGATTGTTCATTGCCAGAACGTTCTGTTCTTCCCTGTTTTCTCTTTGATCAAATATGTTAATGGTAAGACTGAGTATCCTTGCCTTGTTCCCAATTTTAGGGGAGAAGACATTTAGATTTTCGCCATTCAGAATGATGTTAAGTGTGGGTTTTTCATCGATATGTTGTAACACATGCTTCTGATTTCTAATTTGCTGAGGATTTAACCCATGAATGAATGTTGGGTTTCGTCAAACACTTTTTTGGTATCTGTTGAGATGATTGTGTATTTTTTGTCCTTTATCAGTACAGTTTATTATATTAGTTGATATTTGGATGTTAAATAAACTTGCAGTCTTGGATGGAATCCCACTCGGTCACGGTTCTTATAAGCTGTCAGATTCAGTTTCCTAGTATTTTCTGGAGGATTTTTGCATTTGTCAGAGATGCTGGTGTGTAGTTCTCCACTGCTGCGATGCTGTTGTGTCATTTGGGGTCACGGGACTGCTGCTTCTATAGACTGAGTCAGGAACGTCCCTTTCCCCCTACTTTCCAGAAGAATTTTGCGAAGGCTTGGTATTATTTCTTCTTTAAGTCATTGGGAGAATTTACCAATGAAGCTGTCTGTGCCTAAGTTTTCCTTTGTGGGTGGAAGTATTTTCCACCATTAATTCATTTTTCTGTTCATTACAGACATATTCAGACTTTCTAATTTTTAAACCTTTTTTTGGTAATTTATGTGTCCAGAAATTTGTCCATTTTATTCAAATATCTAAATTGTTGCCATAAAGTTGTTTTATAGTTATCCTTAAGATCCTTCTGATATCTAAAAGGTCGATAGTTATTCATTTCATTCCTATTTTCAGTAAGTTTTGTCCTCTCTCTCTCTCCTCAGTCAGCCTGGCCAACGGTTTGTCTATTTTGTTGATCTCTTGATAGAACCAACTTCGTTTTGTTGATTTTCTCTATTGGTTTTTCCGTTTTCTAGTTTGTTGACTTATTTATCTTCTTGACTTTCTTCTCCTTGGACTTACTTTCACTTCTAGGCACTTATGTGGCAACTCCGGTGATTTGGTAGTTTTTCTTCTTTCTAGGGTACTTCTTTCAAACTATAGGCTTCTTGCTCGTTATTACTTTAGTCGCTTCTTATAAATGTGATGTTGTTTAAATATTTTAAAATTTTCTGCGAGATTTTATTTTTGAAGAAAATTTTAGAAGTGTATTACTTATTGTACAAATATTTGCATATCTCCTGAATTTCCATCTGCTACTGATTTTTTTTAAGTTTATTTATTTTGAGAGAGACAGAGACAGTGTGAGTGGAGGAGGGACAGAGGAAGAGAGAGATAGAGAATTCCAAGCAGGATCCACACTGTCAGCACAGAGCCTGACATGGGGATCGAACTCACGACCTGAACCAAAACCAGGACTGAGGCTCCCAGGAGCCCCTGTGCTATTGATTTTGAATTTGACTTCATTACAGTTGGAGAACATGGCTTATATGGCTTCATTAGTTTCATATTTATTGAAACTTATTTTAAGGGTTAATGTGTGACTTATCCTGAAGCTGAAGACAGTGTGTGGGTGGTCAGTTCACCAGGAAAATGTTATAATCCAAATATTTAATGACTCATGAGTGTACCCATCGAGAAGCGTTTTGCAACAAACGCAAATCTTGTATTTGTTGTCTGTCCGTCTGCGCCGTATTTTTCCCATCCTGCCGTTACCGTTCTTCAGCAGGGAGATAATATGTGTGTGTGCGTGTTTTCTCCTGAAGTGAAATTGTTCAGTATTGAGAGTTAGTTGAGATACTTAGCCCGGAGGACTTGAGAGTCGGTGCTCAGGTCTGACATCAGCGGAGGCGTCCGTGCATGACGCACACAGGGGACACTGCTGGGAGCAGGTCGGTGACGCGCAGGCTCTCTGAGGAAGGACCGGGCAGACTCAGTGTCGGCACCCGTGAGGCCCAGCAGCTTCTGTGGAGAGTAACGTGAACAACGTGGCAACATCACAGCCGATAATGCCAGGCCGTGCGGCAGGGGCGGTGGCGGGCCCTGGAGGGGTGGACACCTGTCCCCTCCTGTGCGGCGAGCGTCCTCTGCGATATGAGACCCACGAAGGACACAAAGCGAGGGAGGTAAAATATTCCACCCGTCACAGCCCCCAGCGGGGACACCCGTCACCCACCAATCACCACAGTCCATGGTGGGGACACCCGTCACCACAGCAGGGACACTCGTCTGCTCGCCCTACTGAAGGGACGGCCGCTTCCACTCAGGACCCCGGCCGGCCGCCTGGCGTGGACGCCTCCCCGAGTCTGGGCCTCAAGGACACGGTGCTCCTTTTGGCCTCGGCCCCGAGGCTGCCAGGTGGACCCGGGTCCCGCCGGACGCCCCCTGGGGACCCACGGAAGAGCCAGGAGGGAAGGAGGAGCCTGGACGTGGCTCAGAGAAGAACCAGGAAGCTGCAGACCGAGATGGACTCAGACCCGAAAGGCCAGATGAGGGTGGTGGGGGAGCTTCCGTGGGCCCAGCCCGCCGCCCCGCTGCCTCGGGGACGCAGCGCCTCCCACAGGCAGTTCAGCGGCAGGAGCGACACCGAGCTGGCCGGGGGGCTGCGTCCCGCCCTGGCACCGGGAGAGGTCACAGCGTGTGCGGCTTTAAGCCGGTAAGTTTGGGAGCCCCTTCTGTGCCCCTGGAGACGGGGAGGACGCCTTGCACCCACCTCCAGGGCCCTGAAGGCCCCTGTGCTTGCGGACGGTGAGGGGTCAGGCCTCGGGTCACGCTATCTTCAGTGGCTTTCCTTTTTCCTTTTCTCTTTGAATAACAAATTATCTCTGTAAAGACGATTGGCAAAAACGTTATAAAAGTATTTGTTACATTAAATGGGCAAACATTTACCTTAGATTTCAGATTGTTATGAACTTAAATGTAAATAATATACATTTCTTTAAAACAGGAGACGATTTGTCCGGAGGTAATGTGTCCAGCTGTCGGAGCGCGACCCTCGGCCAACCACGTAGACGCGGCGCCTCTCCTGCTGGGCTGTGCTCTGAGCAGCGTCCGCCCGTAAAACTACACCAGAAACATCCTGGAGTTTTCAAAGGGTCAGCCCGGGTGGAGCCCCAGGAAAGGGGGCGTCCACTTGTCAGGGGCCGAGGACACGGGAGCCGGCGAGGACACCCCGGAAAGCACGACTCAAGTCCGACCCGAGGCCAGGACCGACCGTCGGCCGCCGCGTGCAGGGCAGGGAGGGCCGGTTGGTAACATTTTAGAAGCCGAGTTATGAATTGTGAGATGAAGTTCTGGGTTCACGTGAGTTAGTTTGAGATGGAAACAAGAACCAAAGAGAAATCCTCGGGCTTGGAGCCCCTCCCTCTTCTGCGCTGCCCGCACAGACCGCTTTTCCCGTATTTCTCTGGGTAGTTAGAGCACAGTACGCTCTAGGTGTCCGTTCTGGTCCCAGACCTAGAGCTGATACGTACATACAGCCCCGGGAACCCGGGGGCTAGTTGGTTGAGCATCTGACTCTTGACTTCGGTGAATAGTCTGCTTGGGATTCTCTCTCTCCCTCTCCCCTGCTCACATTCTCTCTTTCTAGAAGAAAAAGAAAAACATATCCTACTAAGAAAAAAGGAAAATGAAAGAACAAAACCCGCTCGAACAGCGTCACACTCTGCAAACGGCGCTTGTGCCTTGCGTGTGATTTCCAGCATGGAGTCTCACGTGGCTTCAGCCAGGAAGTAGAAGAGATCACACACCCAGGAAAATTGTGTCCAGAAGGGGAAATGTGGCTCCGGGGACCACGGCGTGATGGACGTCAAGCATCACCTGAGACAGGCCAGGGCCCTTCGGGGGACGGGAGAGGGAGAGAGGGGCGTCTCTGAAGACGTGCGTTATTTTCACAGCCTGTCACGTTGAATTCGTATGTAGGCATCAAAGGTAGTAAATTGTCATAGTAGACAGCTGACTGATTTAGCCAGATCTTTGTAATTTTATATCATTAAATTTGCCCCTGGGAATATAGAGGTAACGGCTCCTACAGGCTTGGGTTTGCCTCATATTCTAACAGTAAAGTAACGGAATTAGGTTGAGATTAATTGTCTAATGTTATAGTAATATTTTTAAGTTTTTAAAAGGAAAAGAAGGAGTTTTTCAGGATTTTTCGACAAGCTCACGCTCTGAGTTCCTTCGCCAACAGAAGGAAGGCGCCTAAACCATAGCCAGAGTAGGGCTGCCGTGCTCACGGCGCTGGGCGGAGTGTGCTGGCCGAGTCCCGCCGGGCGCACCGCAGGGCCTGCCGCTTGGTGTGCGTGACGCGGTCAGAACCCACATGCATGTAGAGAAACGTGTGGGGAGGAAAGGGCGTCACGGAGCCAGGTCGACAGCATGTAAGCGAGACCCGTGTCACCCCGTGTCCGTGAACTCCGCCTCTGCACAGGGAGCGTCAAACAGACCGAGAGGACTGAGCCCCTCTCTCTCCAGCCCTGCGTGGGCCGGCCGTCGAGGGGACGTGGGGACACGGGGAAGGCAAGGGTAAGGTGCAGTTTACGCCAACGAAGCCGGAGAAGCGTGATCCCACAAAGGGGCCTCAGAAAGCATTTTGAGGATTTTAACGTCTCCTCGTCGTGAAGGGAGCCCACTGCCAGCAAAGGTGCGGGCCGCACCCCGAACGCCCGGCCTATTCCGGCTGCACCCCGAGCGCCCCATCTCCTCCAACCACACCCCGAGCGCCCCATCTCCTCCGGCTGCACCCCGAGCACCCCGTTCTGTTGGCTTGAAGATCACGCGGTCACCTCCGTACACGGCTCCGCATTCCGCAGGTGACAGGGCGAGCCTGTGACAGGCTTTCTCTGAGATTTCAACTCTGTGTCAGGGACAAATGCATAAACGCACAGTGGTTGTGACACTTCATGACTGTCACGGGCCAGACTCCTTCCAGTGGGAGCGTTTGGAACTGACAGTGAGGCCAGGAATGGCAGTTGTCTCCAGCGGTGAGCGAGAGGCTGGACGGACGCGAAGTCCTCGCGGGAATCCGGACACACCCTCTCCCGAGCCTTCCGCTGCCTTTTCTTAAAACACGCACACACGGGGCGCCTGGGGGCTCAGCCGGTGGAGCGGCGACTTCGGCTCAGGTCATGATCTCACGGTTCATGGGTTTGAGCCCCGTGTCGGGCTCTGTGCTGACAGCTCGGAGCCTGGAGCTGCTTCACATTCTGCGTCTCCCTCTCTCTCTGCCCCTCCCCCTCTCATGCTCTGTCTCTCAAAAGTAAATAAACATTTAAAAAACATGCACACGCATGTGCGCACACACACAAATACTCCCATGCACACACCTGCACACACACGGGCATACAAGCATACATGCTCACACACACACAAACGCTCACACGTGTGTATACACAGGCACAAGGCACACACATGTACACACATGCCTGCACACCCATGGGCATACACATGCACACAGACACATACACAAACACACACACATGCATGCATACACATGAACATACACTCCTGCACACACATGCATGCACACTCACATAAGCGCTCATACATATGTGTGTGTACACACGCGCGCAGACAGGCATACTTGCACACACACACAAGCAGGTAATGCACACACGTGTGCTCGCACATACATGTGTGCACACACGTGTACACAGGCACAGGCAGGCGCGCGCACACACGCGCACACACACACACTACAGCCATCTGACAGTGATCAGTGTTAATCTAAAACAGCAAATTCTTCTTTGGCACCAACAATTCAGACACACGTTTCCTCCTTCTTGTCTTTTCCAGAGTATTTAAAATCGCTATTTCTGATCACATACATTTTTTGTTACTGTTTCCGTCTGAAGATCTTGAAGCAACATTAAAAACGAGAGGCTCCCTGACCTGGACGGCAACCGGCCACGCGCCTGGCCCCCACTTCTCCAGACGGGACACGGAGGCACGGGTTCTACCCAAGCCCGTCTGCGGCGAAGGGGGGGCAGGCTGTTCTGGGGTCTGTTTCTGTGCAGACTGAACCCCCTGGCGCGTTCCTTCTCCCTTGAATTAACATTTATGTATCGGTGGTGAAAGTGACGAAAACAACAGGCTCTGAACCTCAACGCAGAGCTGGAAAACCGTAAGAATCACCCCACCACAGGGCACGGGCTCAGCGGCGACCCACGCTGAGGCTGAAAGTTTCCAAAACGGATTTTCCAAGCGTTCCTCGCTCCTTTGCCCTGTTCCAAAGTGCATCTCTTTGTGGGATGATATTTCCAGGCACGCTTCCTGCAGACTGTTTAGGTGAACGATTTTCAAGCTAGGGCCCCAGAAACATATGCTCTGTCTCCGCTCACCGGTCTAAGCTCTCTCTCCGGCACCTGCTCATCTGTCCATCCGTCTACCATCCAACCATCAACGGGACACATTCTCTTGCTTCCGAGGGAACGGCATCAGTTTCGTGCACCGCCTAAACATGAATTTATTTTCATGCCTGCACATGTGTGAATGTATCACTCGTAAAGCTTCCTTCCCTAAGAATCTAGGCCCGTGCCCGTCTCCAGGCAAAGTAATGGGGCGCTTCCCTCCGGAGACGGTGACTTCCGGGGAAAGTGCGCCATCTGGGCAGCTGCGGGTTCTCCCTGCACAAACAGTCTCCATGGGACGGGGCTGTGGATGGTCTGGGTGCCTGTTGTGAATGTCGGGTTCCTCTTGGCCGACTTGTCTTTCGGGTTATGGAAAGCAGAAGCGGTTGCATCTTGCTACTCGATTTATCTGGGAAGCAAACATTTCCTACCTCCCCTTCTTAAGTACCAGACCCAGCTCGCCCGGCCCTGGCCCAGGGCTGTGAGGCATCCTCCAGAAAGCACAAGTCCCAACTATCTTTCTGATCCCACGGGGACCCGAATATTTGCTTTGAAGAGCAGCCTTCGCTCGGCAAAGTCTATCAGAAACACCTTCTCCATTATGATAAATAAATATGAGAAAGCATAACACGGGATTTTACGGCAGCGGAAACGCATTTCTCCTGGTTTTTATTTTAGAGTTTCAGTCCGGTCCCCATTTGGAAAGTGGACTCTGCCTTTGAAAAGTGTGAGCTCCCTGGACGAGAAGTTGCAAACTGGCGAGTCCGGGGCTGTTTCGGGGCCCAGAGGCGAGCCTGGGTTGTCTTGGGAGAGCGGAGGCTCATTTTGTTTTAATGACATTTTAGAAATAGGGTATTTTACCTAAAATACAAACTTCATGCTTCTTTAAAAAATCAGAAGACTTTATACTCTAGTCACAGTGTGAGGACGGCCAGCACCTGGAAGCAGGTCGAGCCGCCGGGCCGTGAGTCTCCACGTGGCCGTGGACCCCCATGGACCCTGCTGTCCCGCACCTGGGCCGCCGGTCCCTGCCCCTCGTGGACGCCCGCTGGGTCACGGCGCCCTCCCTCCCCACCCCAGCTGCCCCTTCTGCATTTCAACCCGCACCTGCCTCGTCCTCGCTGGGCCGTCTGGGGGACGTGTTTATATTATTTAATCTACGAGGAACGGAAGTGCTACTTCAAGGCTTTCAGGAAACCCGCTGCAATGGCTGGGGCCGCGGATCAGGAGGGCACCCCTGTCTGGACACGGGGGCAGAGAGTTGCCTGTTTGTGCGATCACACAGCGCTTCGGGCCCTGGAACTTACACAAGAAATGAAAGGAACCGGAGCTGTGTGTCCAAACGTGAAAGGAGATGCGTTTTCTCGGGCATGTGGCTTTCGTGCCCCGCGGTCACCGACAGACGGCACCCGCCTTCCTGGCACTTAGGAGACATTGTCCGGACCGACCCACCATGAAACGGCCACCCAGGTGTGCAGAGACCTTTTCCGAGACTTATAGAAGTCGGGGACCGTTTCTCTTTTCCTGGCGTCCGACTGTGTGCGTTCTCTGCCTCAGGGGCCCCGGCAGACAGACAGACAGACAGACAGGTCTGGATACGCTCACAGTGTTGTGCTTAACACACTGAGCTGTTTGGTGGAACAGAGACGAGACTTTCTCCGTTAGCCTCACTCCTTTCTCTCTCCGACGCCTCGTCAGCTCACCAGAATGTGGTTGTAGTAAACGTGCATTAGATTAAAAAAATTGAAAACCAATGATTGCTTGCTCGGTGTAAAGTAAAATGAAATTCCCACTGTTGATTAGACCTTTATGGGAAATCTCAAGAACTGGTTAAGTGAATTCTTTCTCACATAAAACGCATCAAACATTTTGATGCTTTTATAAGAAGCGATAGGGCCCCCTACCGTCTGGTTCAAACAAAGGTGATCATTCCAGGGGACGGTGTGCTTCTTAGGAGCTGCTTCCGTGTGGCTCTGGCCCGTCCAGGAGAAACGTGTGACCGTGCGGGGCCCCTGCCCCACGGTGACCTTGGTGGGCGTCACTCCCCTGGAATGTGGTCTAGTGGCTCAGTGGACGGACCCGTCTCCTTCGAGGACGATGACATGACTGTGCAGTCACACGGGCGACCTGACCGTCATCACCGGCTCGCCTGGGGAGGGACTGGGTCTGGAACCATTCAGACAGGAGGCCGAGCAGCGGCCGGTGTGAGGAGAGCGTGGGGACCCTCACTGAGGGCCTGTGTCCCCGAGGTGGGAGGGCGGTGCTCAGTCAGAAGGTGCAGCCCCAAGCAGGGCAGATGAATCCCTGTTACGTTCAAGGGGAGTTGTGGGACAGTTGCCCAGCGGAAGGGTCCGTGGGGCCCTGCAGGGTGAGTGGGGTGAAGAACCAAGGTCCTGAGGCCACCCCGGAGGAGAGGCTACCCGAGCAGACCCAGAACCGTGCCAGAGCCAAGACGTGGGTGTGGCCAGCAAGAGAACAGACAGGGGAAGAGGGGCTCTGACTTGCACGGAGGCCGAGGGAGGACCTGGGTTTTGTTGCGTCCTGGGAAGAAACTCAAAGGCCTGGGTTCTGGACTCAACCTGATTAGGTGCTAGCGCTCAGCATGTGTGCAGAGGTGCACCCGCCACCCGGCCAGCTGGAGCGCGTGGGCTGGAGGGCAGGGCTGGCCGGGTCACCATGTGGGGGGACAGGCGGGGCCTGGGGAGCCTGACAAGGTGCCCAATCCTGTCCAAGGGGGAAGCTGGGGCGGCGTGTGGGGTCCCTGCAGGGCTGGCTTCCCAGCAGCCTGAGGCCCAGAAGGCAGGTTAGCACAGTGGGAGGAGACCTGAGTCTCCATGGAGCGGGAAGGGCAGGGGTCACTTAAGGAACGGACCCGGAGGCCCAGGATCCTGGGAAGAAAGCACCTTCCAGGTCAAAACGAGGGTTTCACACGATGTTTGCAGGGCCTGTGGGCGGAGTCAGCGGGAGGACACCGACACCCCGGAGTCAGGGGGCAGGAGGCAGACGTTCTCCCAGGAAGATGCATGTCTCCTCTGCAGGAAGCTGGCCGGGTGGACGCCGATGGCTCCGTGTGCAGCCTACCCTCCCCGAGAGCATCTGGGGAGAACACGGGGAAAATGACCCCGAGTTGGGTCGTCTGAGGGGCCTAGCAGGGGACGGGCTGTAAGGAGGCAGCGAGTCCTGTGCCCAGGCGCGGAGTGACAGGTGGCCACGCTGCCAGAAGGGAGGCCCCTGGACGATGGCGCTGCCTGCACTGCGTCAGGGAAGAGGAGGGGCTTGGAGGAAGGCAGAGCAGGGGATGGGAGGGAGGGGGAGAAGGGGGGGAGGGAGGGAGGGGAGGTGGCAGGGCCGCAGGCCGTGAAGCCGGTCAGGTGAGCCGGGCCCCAGAAAGCTGGAGGAGAGATGGAGGGAGGCCAGGGGGAAGGGGGGCGCAGGTGGGTGGCCGGGGATGCTCAGGAGAGAGGCAGCTGGTGCCACCGACCTGCGCCCGGTGGACAGAGGCCGGCATCTCAGACGACACAGAACGTTCCTGCGATTTCCGGTTTTGGAAGCTCTGAGCCTGAGCGCTGAGTAGATTCGTACCTGAGCCGATGGACGCCGTGTGCCTTCGCGGGCAGGTGATGCGCGGTGTGGACCGACTCATTCCTGGAACGCGGGGGCCGGCGGCTGGGACCGAATGGAATGGTCTATTCGGTTTCTGCCGCGTGTTAGTCAATCTGGGGAGAGACGCCCTCTGTGGCAGTGACATCTGTGTCCCGTGGGAACACCGTGGCCTGGCCGGTCCCAGGACGCGGATACTGCACCGCAGACCCAGGGCCTGGCTGCCTGCGTCCCTCCCCTGCTGGGATAGTTCCCCCAGGAGACAGGACCCTGCTGGCGGAAGGCCCTAGCAGGAGCCTCGCACCCACTGCTGCCTCTCAGCCCACGGCGACGGGGACGCGCCGCTTCAGGAGGCGCTGTGACAAAACCCCCTTCCCGCCACGGTGCGGGTCTACCCGCTCCGGCCAGCACGTCCACGGGAGACTAGACAATAGAGCGTCTCGTCCAGAAAAGAAATGGCCTCCATTCAGATTCGGGAAGGTGGTCGGCTTGCCCCAGGGGGACCGATTCCAAAGGGAGATTTTACAGGAAACCCTGTGCGAGAATCAGGCCCTCCCGGCCTCCCCCTTCTCCGTGGCACGTCCTGGTCCCCTTCCCAGCCGCTCGAGGGGCAGCAAAGCTCTGGAAACCAGCGGAGTCTGTGGAGTGTGCCGGCGACTCCATTTCTGGTCCCGTATTTAGGAAACTTTCCATGGTCACTGCCTCTCCCTCTGTCCAGCTCCAAATCCTGAGTGCTGACTCTTCGGAGGACAGAGATGGGACTTCAGGAAAGGAGAAAACGAGGGGACAGGCAGGGCGAAGGTGGTTTGTGACGCCGGTGCTTCGTTGAAACGGACAGGGGTGGGGTCAGCGGGGTAAGACGCGGTCTCCCCAGAGGCTGCTGCCCGGCCTTCCTGTGGCAGTGCGGTCACCTGGCGCACCTGCCCTGGCGGAGGCTCCGGGAGAGCGCCCTCGCGGCGTTGATGGGCGCGGCTGGCAGCGAGGGTGGCCCTCGGGGGCTCTCCCCGCCTCCCGAGGCACCGGGTCTGCCCCCCACCCCCGTCCACCTGGGAAACCTCCTTTCTGTCGGCGCGTCTCAGCCGCCAGCTTCTGTTGGCAAAATAAGACGTTAGTGGTGTTGCTCAAAGGGATTCATGCACCTGGCTCCTACCCGTTCGCATCTAGAAATGCCGAGTGCGGGGAAACGCGGCCAGCGTCTCGGGCTGTCACACACTAACCCGGCGCTGGAGTCCGAAACTGCTTGCTTAGGAAAACATCGTTTGTGTGGGGTCTCTGTCTCCTGATTAACACAGTGGTCACCGAAAAGTGTTTGTTTTAAGGACAGAATTGGGACTTCTGCAAGGAACAGAGCCTGGAGGACCGCGGCGTCCCCGACAGGGAGCCGGCCGTGGGGAGCGGGCCCCTCGCGCCTCAGTGGGACCACAGGAGCGACCCTGGCAGTTACCCGGGGTAGTCGCTAAGCCCACCTGCCCGAGGGCCTCCGGGCGGGGGCCCCGGGATCCTGAAAGTCGGGCAACTTTGGAAACGCCGAGCTAGTAATGTCCGGCGTCCGGTCACCTCAGACGACATGCAGGTGGTCCCTCCAAAGCACCGAGGCGGGGACAGGCTACCGTGCAGGCTGGCAAATAGCAGACACTAAGACAGGCTGGGGTCTGAGTCAGTGCCTCAGACGAGCGCTCGCGAGAATGAGGTCGCGCTCGGGGCGCACGCGGGTCCGTGTTTCAACACGGAGGCCGGCGAGCCTGCCGTCTCGTCAAGGTTTTGGAGCCCGGGGACTTCGGTTCCCAAACTGGAGCGAGCGGGCAGGTCCCGTGACAGGTCCACTGACCGGAGCACACACACGCCTACCTCGCATGTTCCAAAGCCCTTAGAGCGGAGGTCTCCTTCACCTTCCCCACCTGCCAGGACGGGGAAGCCCGGGGCGTGGGGTCACCGAGGGGCCCGGCGCACGAGGGGCCCAGAGCAGGTAGAGCCGGGAGCCGGCGCTCGGGGCCGCGGGGCCGCCCCAGCCTCCGAGCCCCGTCCAGCATGAGCACGTCCTCAAGGGCTAACTTCTGTTACTTTCCAGTCAAGTTTTCCCTTGCGCAAAACCGAAACATTTTAATTTTTCGTTTTGACTTAAGCCAATTTCCTCGTTTTCAAACTTTTGTGGGTAGAAAAACGCCTTCACATTTTTCATCAAGAACATTCCGGCTGTCCGCCACGACCAGCCGGCCCCTCCCGACGCAGGCTTGTCCGTAGGAACGCGTCTGCGTTCCTCTCAAGGGGCCTCCCTCCAGCTTCACGGTTAACGGTAAACAGCATTTTAAAGAGAAGGCACGGCCACTGTCCGAAACCGCGGTCGGTCCGCCTGGAGGAGCCCCCGGCGCGCCCCCCGCCTCACCCCTGAGCTCCCCGTGCTCCCTGCCCTCCCCTCGCGGGCAGGGCCCAGGGCGGGTGGTTACTAACAGACGGTCCGGGAGCCGCGTGAACGTGTGGGCAAACCTCGCTCAGTCATGCAGAATATTTAAACGTAAACGCTATGTTGGAATTTTTAGGGCAAACAACCTCAAAGTCTTGGCTCTGATTACAGATATTTCAGTTTGTTCAGTTTTCTTCGAGAGGAAAACCAGTTGTTTCTCCAGAACGTACCTCTGTGTGGACAGGAGATGAGTCAGAATCAACACCGCGTTGTTCTGGTTTCCAGGGAGAGGAGGAGGGGGCGTCGCAGGCCCAGGACGGGGCCGTCTGTGCGACCATCGGGTGGGGGAGGGCGTGGACATCGGAGACGGCACAGAGGACAGCGGGTTTGAGTGTCCAGAGGAGATTTTAGGGATTTGGGCCAGAGAAGGAAGCACGAGGCGGCAGGTGTGTCTGTGGGAGCCCCTCCCCCTCCTCGCCCCAGTGGGCCGATGTGCAGGTCGGTCGTGTCCCCGGCTGGTGGAGCCAGACAGAGCTGGTGCCGCCTCGGGACCGCCGGGACCGGAGGGAGGTGGGGCAGGGGGACGTTTTCTCCTTCAAGGCTCAGGAGGGCCTCTTGTTCCATCTTTTCATTCTGTACTGATTTGCATTGGCGGTGAGCGTGTCTGACCCCCAGCGACCGTCCCCCGGCGCCTGGGACCTTCAGGGCAGGCGTGACCCTGTATGATGGGGGCTCACTTCTGAGGAGAAACAGGAAAGTGATGTGACAAAGCAGAGAGAGACACAAGCCATTGACTAAACGTACGAGATTCTTCCTGAAATCCCCCGACGGGGGAGGCCTTGGGTCTGGTCTCTGGCGGATCTCAGCCCACCTGTTACCCCCAAGCACAACCGCCCACCAGCCCCGTGTGCTGCTGAGCAAGGCCTGTTCCGAATTCAGACTTGGCTACTAAAAGTTCGACAATGAAAGCAATTCTTTGATGTCCTATCCCAGCACATAAAACCCAAAAATACGCTTTTACGAAGGTGACGGAGGGAGTGGTTTGGACTAACACGTGGACGGTTACAAATGTCAGCGGCTTGCGGGGGGAGACACCCACCTGGAATTTCACTCAGGCCGGGGGTCTGGCTTAGATTCGAGGAGAAGAATGTATTAAATACCCTTTGTTGAGCTGTCAGGCGTGAAATTTCATTCTCACATATCTGAAAACACACTGGATCTTTTCCTCAGAAGTTTGTAGGGTCCCAGTGGCTTTTGAGGGGATGAGAAGAAGCCCTTGCTTCGGCACCCCGACACGCGTGCCCTGCCCAGACTGTGGGGCTGGGTTTGCGGCCGGTGGCAGCCCTGGGTGTCTGTCAGCAGGCATGCGTGGCCGCTGGCCACCGTCGCCGGCCCTGCACGTTCTGGTCAAGACTGTACCCCCTGGTCACCGGGTCAACAGAGGAGCCGCTTTTGTGCGAAGGAATCGGGGCCTGCCTGCTGCCGCCGTGGCTCACCCCTCCCTGAGCCGGAAGCCCAAGGGCTTGAAGGGAAGCAAATGCATGAATTGTGGAGAAGGGCATATTGGACAAGTCTAAAGACACACAGCGTGGTTGTGACGATTTTGACTTTTAAGACCGATTGTTTTTTAGACTCAGTCGCAGAATATAAAACAAAGTATCTGAGAAGCAGCTATAAACAAGGCCGTTGTTTGACGTCATGTATGGACTTCCATAGAAATCACCTTTCCTTTTTTTTTTAAATGTTTTTTATTTATTTTTGAGACAGAGAGAGAGAGAGAGAGAGAGAGAGAGCACGAGCAGGGGAGGGGCAGAGAGAGAGGGAAACACAGAATCGGAAGCAGCTCCAGGCTCTGAGTGGTCAGCACAGAGCCCGATGCGGGGCTCGAACCCACAGGGAGGTCATGACCGGAGCCGAAGCCGGGCGCTCACCTGACTGAGTGACCCAGGCGCCCCAGAAACCTCCTTTTGTACAGGTTCTTTCCTACCCCTTCGAGTACAGGAAGGCAGACAGGAGAAAATGGTTGTATATTCTCCAAATCCAGAGAACTGAGTTGGACCATATGTTCTCCTAAAACAGACTAGTGAATTGAGGAAGAGCTATTGCGGATGCGCCCAGAGAGCCGTGACGGGGCGGGGGACAGCAGAACACGGCCGCCTGCAGGCGGCCATCAGGGGTCAGGACACACTTGTCACTGTAGTCTCAGAAAGGGGCGAGAGTGTTTGAGAAACCAGTCATCAGAAGCATTTCCAAATTTGGCAAAAACTCTAAATGGAAGCTCCAGAAAGCTCCGTCAACCCCAAGCAGAAGGAACAGCACATACACGGGACATCCACAGATGTCCACCACGGCGGACGGCAAGCGGACTGCTGAATCCGGGAGACGGACAGAAACTGCCAAAGCAGCCCAGCACACAGGAGGTGAAATGGAAGATCTTTCGACGACACTTCGCAAGTCAGAAGGTGAGGAAATGACGGATGGAAGGAACACTGGGCAACAAATCTTCCTGGTTGAAAACAAAGCCGCACCACATGAGCCGCCACCACGGGCCACGGAACGTCCGTAACCCAGAGGCGTGGCGTTATCCAGCGCTGGGAAGAGACGGGGGCCTTCACACGCTGTGGCAGAGACATAAAATGGTGTCACCGTTCTGGAGAAGTGTTCTGGAATCTCTTAAGAAGACAAGCCTCCACTTACCGATGATGTAGCGATGGGCTGATGAGTCCACCCGAGAGGCTCCCAGTCCGGTGTTCGCACAAAGCCCTGCCCCCGACGGCCGCTCGTCATCAACGGCCCCGGGGAGAAACAGCCCCCGCACCCGCCAGCAGACCCAGGAACCAGCACATCTCAGCGGCGTAGCCAAACTGTGGGACGCTGTTTACCCGTGGAGTGAGGACAGACACGAATCTAGGAAGGCAGGCACCAAGACAGTATGTTCTATGGTATCATTTACATGAAATTTCTTTCAAAAAAGCAAGTGTGTGGAGAGAGAAGATCAGGGCTTCTGGGGCCAGTGTGTGCGGGAGTCGGGGCTCTCCGAGAAACAGGTCCCCGAGGGAAGGCCGAGGGACAGAGGAGAGGTGGCCCGGAGCTGGTCTGGTGGGCGATCACTGCACCGAGGGACCCTGCGTTCATGCAACAGCGTCCCGTCTCCCCGTGGCAGCGCCCTGCACCTCCGTGTAGTCTCACCGCCAAGATTAATGCCGTATTTATTCTACTACAAAGAAATATCCGCCAGGAGCTGCCATCTGTTACTACCATTGCTTTTAGTTTGTTACCAGGAAAATAGGGCTTTTTAGTTGACAAAGAGTTAATGTGCAGGAATGCTGAGGATCTATCTTTGCATATTACTCTTGACAGTTTCCCAGGATTTACGGGAACCCGGGAATTGTGGCATTCTCTCAGGCCCCCTGTAGAACCTCCCGCACTCATCTGGGGAGAGCCGGGCCATTAAGGAGCTGCAAGGTAGTGGAGGGTTTTGGCCGGTCAGGAGCGCTCCGTGGTCAGTGCTCCAGGCAGACCTGTAGGCGGCTGTGTGACCTTATGGGTGTGGAGATGGCAGCAAACGCTCTCTAGAAGAAGATCCCGGGGTTTTACAGGGAAGGCTGGATCCACACTGACCATACGGATTTCTTTTCTTGGGAGGGCCCATAAATCAGGGATCTGATTTTGCATTAAATGCCTATTTTGTTTGCTATTTTGTTACATTCTCATATTCACATCATCCACTAAAACCCAATCACTAACCTATCCAAGAGAAGAACAACACACAGAAGTCCTCAGGATCTGGAGCGCCTGCCGGCAGGGGTGGATTCTCCTGTAATCTGCCCGCCCTGGCGGTGGACAGAATGGCCCCTGCAAACCCTGTCAGGACCGACGCCTCTGCCGTATGGGACTGAACAGGGACCAGAAGAGAACTAACCAAGGAGCTTGCCGGCAGAGAAAGGTTACCACACAGGTGACTTCCCGCTGCAGCTCTAACGGAGACCCTGGGGCGGGGAAAGCACTCCTCTCACCAAGGGGACAGGGAGAGGTGTGTTAACTTCGAGACAGGAAATTACTGACAGTAAATGTAGGCTACATGGTCCATTCGGGTGCTCCCACATGAGTGAACGGGACACGGTCAGGGCCACAAGGAATATTTTACCTGCAATCCAGGGGCTTGGGGATTTCCTTTTTTTCCCCTTAATTTTGAAGCTAAAAATAAAATCTGACTGAGATCTTTGATGATAATTCCCACCATGTGGAGAATATATCCTACAATGCCAAGAACACAGAGTTTTGAGTGATGCCCCGAGGAACTGAAAGTCTCGGGAAGGTGCTGCTCTCCGTCTGTGGGATTTCTGTGGCCGGGTCCTCTCTGGGGGTGCTGGTCGACCGGAAGCGCCCCCCCCCCACTCTGGCAACGGGGAGGGACAGAGACGGAGAGACAGATACAGAAGCTGGGGACAGTAATAAGCAAAACATAACCATATTTGTGGTCTGTTTGCTTTCCGGGCTCAAGGACTGATTGGGGTCCTAGGGGAGGAGAGTAGGAGGGAAAATAATATATTAATCTCACAACTGTGTGCTTTTTTTTTCCTTCCAGTGGTCAGTGTTTGTTGAGTGTACTTCATTTAAAACTGAAATGGAGGGGCGCCTGGGTGGCTCAGCGTGTTAAGGGCAGACTTCAACCCAGGTCATGATCACACAGTTTGTGGGTTCGAGCCCCGCTTCAGGCTCTGACAGCACAGAGCCTGGAGCTGCTTCAGATTCTGTCGCCCTCTCTCTCTGTGCCTCCCCTGCTCTCACTCTGTTTCTCTCTCTCTTTCAAAATTAAATTAACATTAAGAAATTGAAATGGAGTGCTGAATTTGAATCATTTCCTTATTTCTTCCTTAGGGTAAGAATAGCTGGATATGAAACAAATAATATGTTGCAATTAAAGAAAAATAAAATAAATCTCAAAGTGAATCGAAATTCATTTTTGGAAAAACCACACGTGATGAGCGATACTCGTCTCAGAGGGGAAGGCGCAGAGTGTGGCTGCGTGTCCCTCCACCACGGCCAGCCTGGGGACCAGACGTGCTCAGATGTGACAATCAAGTTGCAAACTAGTGAATCATGGTATTATCAGCCTACATAGAACTTCACTTGTATGAGAATTTGGTTCAAATACATTTGATATTAATTTGGAACACTGAATTTAAACATGAAATAAAATGTATCCAGGTTGAAAATATTAACTCCAAGGCAAGATCTATGTTTCTTCTTATTTTTTTCTTGTTTGGTTTCTTCAAGGTATGCTTTTTTTTTTTTTTTAGAGAGAGAGACAGGGAGGGAGAGAGAATCCCAAGCAGGCTTCATACTCAGTGCAGAGCCCAACATGGGGCTCGGTCCCACAGCCCTGGGGTCCTGACCTGAGCCAAGATCAAAAGCCAGACCCTCCACTGCCCTAGCTACCCAGTCATCCCTCAAGGTCTACTTTTTAAAAGCTGAGAGGACACCTGGGTGGCTCAGTC
>NC_043706.1:144341020-144342131 GCF_006229205.1 Suricata suricatta
GAGAGAGAGACAGGGAGGGAGAGAGAATCCCAAGCAGGCTTCATACTCAGTGCAGAGCCCAACATGGGGCTCGGTCCCACAGCCCTGGGGTCCTGACCTGAGCCAAGATCAAAAGCCAGACCCTCCACTGCCCTAGCTACCCAGTCATCCCTCAAGGTCTACTTTTTAAAAGCTGAGAGGACACCTGGGTGGCTCAGTCTGTTAAGCATCCGACTTCAGCTCAGGCCATGATCTCACGGTTCGTGGGTTCAAGCCCCGCGTCGGGCTCTGTGCTGACAGCTCGGAGCCTGGAGCTGCTTCTGATTCCATGTCTCCCTCTCTCTCTGCCCCTTCCCTGCATGCTCTCTGTCTCACTCTATCTCATCAAAATAAGTAAATGTAAATGAAATTAATTAATTAAGTAAAAGCTCAGAAAAGAACAAAGGTAAAAATGAATTGCTCTCTAGTGGGAAAAGGAAATGCATTGATGACATGGGGTATGTCTTTTGATATGTATCCCATTAAAATTAAAACTAAAGAGAGTTTAAAACATTTTAATTATTTTATTAAAGACACATTAGTAAACCTGCTGGTTATTTGTCAAGACAAATAACATTTTATGAAAAATAAATATGATCTTCAAGCCGAACAGTCTTCAGGGACGAGAGCTGGTGTTATTTTACTCATTGGCAGCGCAGGGGAGAGGCAGCGACCCCTTCCCACCCTCGCGTGGGGTCTGTGTTGACAGGATGCTCTCATCCAGGTGGACGAGGAACACTGAGCACCTCTCAGACACGTAGTTAGAAGGGAGGATCTCTTCCGTAAAATTACCTTCCCAGGTGGCAGCAGCGGTGGGGTGGTTGTGTCCAGTCAGTGAGCTGCGGCGTGGACCCGGGAGCTGCGGTGTGGACCCGTGAGCTGAGGCATGGACCTGGGAGCTGCAGTGTGGACCCGGGAGCTGAGGTGTGGACCCGGGAGCTGCAGCATGGACCGGGGAGCTGCAGTGTGGACCCGTGAGCTGAGGTGTGGACCCAGGAGCTGAGGTGTGGACCCGGGAGCTGCGGCGTGGACCCATGAGCTGAGGCGTGGACCCATGAGCTGAGGCGTGGACCCAGGAGCTGCAGTGTGGACC
>NC_043706.1:144342231-144343642 GCF_006229205.1 Suricata suricatta
CAGTGATGCCAGCAAACCTGGGAGCTGGAGCGGGGCTGGGGCACGCTCTCGCTCCCAGCCTCAGAGGAGCCCGCCCTGCCCGGACCCCTGGCCGCAGCACCCGAGGAGACGGCCTCCGGCCGACCAAGCCCCTGGGGCTGAGCTGGCTTAGGGCAGCTCCGTGGACTCCAGCAAGGCGCTCACCTGCGACCACGCTCTCTGTGTGCAACGCTGCTGCCCGACGTGACGTGACACAGGAGACCAGCGTCTAAGAGAACGTGTGCTTCTCTGTTCTTTGCATTTTCTAGAATATTCCAGGTTTATGGTATAAATGCGTGTGCCTTCAAAGATTAACTCAGCTTTCATCCACCTCTGCAAAGGTGTTTGGATTGAGCACCATGTAAGCATCAAAGGAAATCTGGGTCAATGTTCACCAAGAAACAAAACTGGTGCTGAGGCATGGGAAGCCTGGAGTCACTGCCGATCTGACGACTTGTCCCAGAGCAGGGTCCGCACAGGAGGGGTGGGCGGCCGGCCTGGACAGGACGCAGGACGGGGCAGCCCCACACCTGCCCGCAGCCCAGGACCCATCCCGAGGGGCCCAGAGTGCCAGCCTGGCTGAAGACCATTATGTCTACCAGCTCCCAGCCCCTGAGCATGCACCTCTTTAATCAGTCAGGGGGGTGAGTGCGCGAGGGGCCCCCGAGCCCCTGCAGCACAGAGTCCCCCGGGAAAAGCACAGGTGCCGCAGGCGCTGTTGGGGAGATGCACTGTTTCCTCTCTGGGGGACACAGTGGTCCCATAGGCCGAGCAGCTCCACTCCGTCCGGCGTGGGGATCAGGCAGACCCTTGCTCAGGAGTGAGGAGGTGACGGTCCGCTCACGGACCACAACAGATTGTCCAGCTGAGCGTCCGAGTGGAATTGGAGCAGAGCCGTCTCGGCGCTGCCCCTGTGGGCCTGCCGGCTGCCCGTCCGTGGGTTTTCTGGCATCGGCGGTGGCGGAAGAAACAATTCTTCACAGAAGGTGTAATGAGAAGTGACAACGTCTGGAAGAGCCACATGTGACTCTGTGAACCATTATTTCCTGAACAACCACACATGATGCTGTAGAACAACACGGGGGTAGCAGGTGCAGCAGGGCGGCGGAGGCCACGGCAGGACCAGCCTTTCCCTGCCTGGGGCTCCTTGGTCCACGCGGCAGCTCCCGGGTCCACACTGCAGCTCCCGGGTCCACACTGCAGCTCCTGGGTCCACGCTGCAGCTTCCAGGTTCACGCGGCAGCTCCCGGGTCCACACCTCAGCTCCTGGGTCCACACTGCAGCTCCTGGGTCCACGCTGCAGCTCCCAGGTTCACGCTCAGTTCACGGGTCCACACCTCAGCTCCCGGGTCCACACCTCAGCTCCCGGGTCCACACTACAGCTCCTGGGTCC
>NC_043706.1:144343742-144345207 GCF_006229205.1 Suricata suricatta
GGAGCTGAGGTGTGGACCCGGGAGCTGCAGCATGGACCGGGGAGCTGCAGTGTGGACCCGTGAGCTGAGGTGTGGACCCAGGAGCTGAGGTGTGGACCCGGGAGCTGCGGCGTGGACCCATGAGCTGAGGCGTGGACCCATGAGCTGAGGCGTGGACCCAGGAGCTGCAGTGTGGACCCAGGAGCTGCAGTGTGGACCCGGGAGCTGCAGTGTGGACCCGGGAGCTGCAGTGTGGACCCGGGAGCTGCAGTGTGGACCCGGGAGCTGCAGTGTGGACCTGGGAGCTGCCGCGTGGACCCAGGAGCCCCAGGCAGGGAAAGGCTGGTCCTGCCGTGGCCTCCGCCGCCCTGCTGCACCTGCTACCCCCGTGTTGTTCTACAGCATCGTGTGTGGTTGTTCAGGAAATAATGGTTCACAGAGTCACATGTGGCTCTTCCAGATGTTGTCACTTCTCATTACACCTTCTGTGAAGAATTGTTTCTTCCGCCACCGCCGATGTCAGAAAACTCACGGACGGGCGGCCGGCAGGCCCGCAGGGGCAGCGCCGAGACGGCTCTGCTCCAATTCCACTCGGACTCTCAGCTGGACAATCTGCTGTGGTCCGTGAGCGGGCCGTCACCTCCTCACTCCTGAGCAAGGGTCTGCCTGATCCCCACGCCAGACGGAGTGGAGCTGCTTGGCCTACGGGACCACTGTGTCCCCCATAAAGGAAACAGTGCGTCTCCCCGACAGCGCCCTCGGCACCTGTGCTTTTCCCGGGGGACTCTGTGCTGCAGGGGCTCGGGGGCCCCTTGCGCACTCACCCCCCTGACTGATTAAAGAGGTGCACGCTCAGGGGCTGGGAGCTGGTAGACATAAGGGTCTTCAGCCAGGCTGGCACTCTGGGCCCCGCGGGATGGGTCCCGGGCTGCGGGCAGGTGTGGGGCTGCCCCGTCCTGCATCCTGTCCAGGCCGGCCACCCACCCCTCCTGTGCTGACCCTGCTCTGGGACAAGTCGTCAGATCGTCAGTGACTCCAGGCTTCCCATGCCTCAGCACCAGTTTTGTTTCTTGGTGAACATTGACCCAGATTTCCTTTGATGCTTACATGGTGCTGAATCCAAACACCTTTGCAGAGGTGGATGAAAGCTGAGTTAATCTTTGAAGGCACACGCATTTATACCATAAACCTGGAATATTCTAGAAAATGCAAAGAACAGAGAAGCACACGTTCTCTTAGACGCTGGTCTCCTGTGTCACGTCACGTCGGGCAGCAGCGTTGCACACAGAGAGCGTGGTCGCAGGTGAGCGCCTTGCTGGAGTCCACGGAGCTGCCCTAAGCCAGCTCGGCCCCCGGGGCTTGGTCGGCCGGAGGCCGTCTCCTCGGGTGCTGCGGCCAGGGGTCCGGGCAGGGCGGGCTCCTCTGAGGCTGGGAGCGAGAGCGTGCCCCAGCCCCGCTCCAGCTCCCAGGTTTGCTGGCATCACTG
>NC_043706.1:144345307-144368294 GCF_006229205.1 Suricata suricatta
TTCAGGGTGGGAGAGAAGGGATGCAGACAGCTGGGTGATGGCGGCCAGGGAGGGAAGTGTGTGCGGTGCGCTCGGGAGGGACAGAGACGGACAGAGAGCGACACAGAGACAGAGCGGGGGGAGGGGGCGGGGAGGGGCAGGGGAGAGGAGCGAGGAGGAGCGGGGTGTGGGAGGAGGTAAGGAGGAGTTGGGGAAGGGGAGGGGTGGGCATGGGAGAGGATGGGGCAGGAGTAGGAGGGGCAGGGGAGGGGAAGAGGAGAGGTGGGTGAGCAGGGGGGATCGGGGGGGAGCGCCCACAAGCTCCCCCCCATCTTCCCATCGTTCCCACAAGCTGACCTAAGAAACAGCCCACTGACCACGTATGTCTGTGATTTTCTGGACGTTTCCATGAGTGATGAGAACGAATCTGCACATCTATCGTGTGATGCTGTTAGACCCTTTGTGCATTTCCGGCTGGTGGGAGCCGCAGGGCCCATCCCCAGGCGTGTGTGCGCGTGGCGGTGCCTCCTCGCACAGTGTGTGTGGGGGACAGTCCCTCTTGGGTGTGTCATGGGGATACATCAGCCAAGGTAGCCGGCGAGGGTTGGCTGCGCTGGCGACCCTCTGCCTGCCGGGAGCGCATGGGGGGCACTGAACGCGGAAACCCTGTGTAGGGGAGCTCGCTGTGCCATCCAGCACCCAGACGGCCAAGTGGCCTGGCCCCGGGGGCTCTTGTCCCGGAGCGCGGAGGGCAGGGCTTGTGCCCGCAGACAGGACTGAGCCGAGGAGGCTGGCACAGGCGGTGGACGTTTGCCACACACGCAGGGGCTTCAGGCAGGGGGGGACCTGGCAGTTCTGCGGGGCTCTGGGAAGCCCAGGGGTGGGCAGCGGGAGGGCACGTGTAGGGGGACAGGGCGACGTCACAGACAACGAGGAGAGGGGTGGACTAAAGCCAAGGGGCTGCGCAGCGCTTTGCCGGAAGAGATCATCAGGAGGATCGCGCTCTTGCCGGTTGTGGGACAGTTTCAGAAAGGAAACAGCAAAGTCTGCAACGTGAGCTCTGGACAGCTTCCTGCAAGCAATCCGGGGACCGAGGCCCGAGGACGGCGGGGAGATGCGACGGGGCAGGAGCCGGGCGCAGGGTGAGGAGCCGGGCTCAGGGCGAGAGCCTGAGCTGGCCTGGGGGCTCAGATGGGGTCCCGCCGGAGGGCACGGTGTCCCTGGGTGCGGGGGAGGGACTTGGCAGAATGATGGGGATCTCACGTCCACACTGGGGCTCTTAGGGGACAAGACACACACTCTGGCTCTGGCCTAGGGAAGCACCAGCATCGGACGGGGTGGCTTTGAGGGGGAGGCCGGGAGAGGCCCTTTCCCCCCATGTCTGCAGAAGCCCTGGTGCATGGGGCCCCTTTTACCTCCTCTCGGGGTCCCTTCACCTTGGGCTTGCGAGCCGGGGGCCACCTCCAGGTCCCCTCTAACCTGGAGAGAGCCTGGACATTGTCCCTCATCCTTTCACCAAGAAAAAGCTAGACAAACTGGAAATCAGTGACTTTTCATGGACTTTTCATGTCTCCCCAAATCTAGAGAGACAGAGAAACAGACAGACCAGGGGGCACTGCCAAGTTCAGCTCCCTGGGGGAGGAGTCATGGAGCCATGGCCTGGGAAGAAAGTCTCCATGGCAATTTAAACTAATTCTTGGAGGCTGAGGGTGGACAATTGTGAGACCGAGAGACCCCAGGGGCTGCAGTCACAGGGAGCCCCACAGTTTCTGAGGCTTTCTTCCCAGGTACCCCTGCAGCTTCTCAAGGCAAAGAATTGAGAAAAAACCCTCATGTCAGAGGAATGTAAAAATAACCATTCTGAAACACAGTTATGGGCTAAGTTGTGTCTCCCCTCCCCCCAGATTCTGCTGGAGTCCTAATCTCAGGACCTCAGGATGTCTGTTGTTGAGGACACGGTTTTTGCAGCCGTGATTGAGGCAAGACAAGGTCAGTAGGTGGGTCCTGATCGAATCTGCTCGGCATCCCTGTACGGAGAGGGGAAGAGGACACGGGCACAGTATAAAGATCGTGTGAGGACACGGGGGAAAGGCGACCACAGGCCCAAGATGGGCCTCCTGCCCACACCTGGGGCTTGGGTTTCCAGCTTCCAGAACTGGACAGAGTAAACGTCTGTGGTTTGAACCACAGTCTGTGGTGTTTGTCGCAAGACCCCAAGGAAACTGATGCACATGTCCAGAGTTTTCTACATAAAAAACAACTCTCAGGGGACAAAGAATTAACAGAGATGTACCCAACTTGGAGGGAGGAAATGACCCAACACTAGCCCCTCTTGCCTTCCATCTCATGAAAGGGGCAGAGAAAAGCTAAGACACTTGGGAAGGTCAGAGCCCAGGGATGCATCCACTAGAGGGAAGAGACAGTGTCATCAGATTAGAGATAAGTAAATCGCCACCAGGGCCACGGGTCCAGTGAGGAGCAGCGGTTACAGTGTGCAGAGCGTGTCTGAGAGTTCCAGAGATCGAGACAACGGGGGGTCAGTACCAAGGACCCTGGGGAGACTGGGGCCTCAGGCATCAGAGCCACAGCAAGCGTGAACACAGCCCAGCTCCTCACCATGGTCACATCAATTCACACCAAAGGCCCATTTGCCTCAGTTCCCATGACCTACTATGTCACACCCAGCTCTCAGCAAAAATAAAAAAATTATGAGGTGTTAAATGGCAAGAAGACAATGCAGCATGAAGAGACAGCCAGCATCAGCACCAGATTTACCTGTGACCCAACAGTGAGGTTTAAATAGCCGTGATTGCCGTGCTATGGGCTTTGCTGAAAACCCGGCCACTGTACAGGACCAGATGATGTCCGCAGGGAGACGGACGCTCTAAGAATGCATTAAAATAAAAGCTCAGCATCAAAATCAGTAATGGAAACAAAGGATGCCATTGAAGGGCTCATTAGTAGACAGAGCCTTTGCCAGAAACATTGATTTCGAAGGTACGTCAGTAGCACATCTTACCCTGGAAAACAGAGAAAAAAAGAAGGAAGGGAAATAAGGAGAAAGCGGAGATCCAAGCACTTTAGGAAAATTATAAAAGTGTGAGGCCTCATCATGGGAATAACAGAAGGAGAGAATAGAGCAGAATATTTGAAGTGATAATAGCTAAGAATTTTCCAAATTTAATGACAGGCACCAAACCACAAATCTGGGAAATTCAGGGAACACCTAGGGGGATAAACACCAGAAAGCCTGCACCTCGGCATAGCATATTCAAAGTGCAGACAGCCAGAGATGAAGAGAAAGTTCTGAAAAAGAAAACCCGGCCTTGGGTCTGAAGGAGTGAGAACAGAGGGTCACACCAGACTCCTCACCAGGTCCATGTGAGGAGAGAGAGGAGTGAAATGTGGAAGAAATGCTGTCTTTAAAATGTTTAAAGGCAAAAAAACACCAACCAAGAATCATTACCCAGTGAATTATTCTTTAAAAATGAAGGTGCTATCAGGGTGCCCGGGGGGCTCAGTCGGTTGGCATCCAGCTCTTGATTTTGGCTCAGTCGTGATCTCATGGTCTGTGAGTTCAAGCCCCGAGTCAGGCTGTGTGCTGACCGTGTGGAGCCTGCTTCGGATTCTCTCTCCCTCCCTCTCTGCCCCTCCCCTGCTCTCACATACATTCTCTTCCAAAATAAATAATGAACATTTCAAAAAAAGAAAAAAGAAAGAGATATCGAGTCTTTTCCTGAGGAACAGAAAGGAGGACGCTCATTGCCCATGCAGCTGTCCTGGAAGAAAGGCCAGAACAGTCCTCCGGCAGGCAAGTGATGGAGGCCAGACGCTCAGATCCACACACGGGAAGCGGAGCACCCCGAGAGGAGCAGCGGAAGGTGTTTTACTGGCTTATCTAACACGTGACCTTTTGTTCACAGTTAACACTTCACTGGGTGATTCTGGTGAATCTGTGAGCGAAGTCGATGACAGCAATGCTATTGGGGCAGGAGGGGGGCGTGGGGGCTCCGAGTCGACGCCCACGGCGGGTGCAGAAGTTTGGGAAGTGGACTCGGATCGGCTGTATGTGTACGTCGCACACTTTAGGCTGAGCACAAAGAACTCTGTCAAGACAAGTGTGATTGATATGCTGAAATAGGAGAGAATATGAAATCATATAAACTGTTCAGTCAAAACCAGATTAAGTCAGAAACGGTAAGAAAAAAGCAGCATAATGAATAGAAAACAGTTATAAATATGGTAGATATAATCCAACTGTATTAATGACCATTTTAGGAGAGCCTGGGTGGCTCTGTCAGTTAAGCTCCTGATTTCAGCTCAGGTCATGGTCACAGGGTCTGTGAGGTGGCCCCTCACAGGACTCTGCCGACAGAGCAGAGCCTGCTTCGGATTCTCCCGCTCCCTCTCGGTCCCCTCCTTCCCCACTGCGTGTCCTCTCTCTCTCTCTCTCTCTCTCTCTCTCTCTCTCTCTCTCTCTCTCTCTCAAAATAAATAAGAAAATCTTAAGAAAATAATCATTTTAAACATCAGTGGTCTAAATGAACCAATTGAGAGACAGAGGATGTCAGAATGAATAACATTAGTAACAATAATGGTAAGAAGTCCAACTCCATGTTGCCTGCAAGAAACCCATTTATATGTGAAGACACAGCCACGGTAAGAGGTGGGCAGGCAGATACTGGCGGCAGCCGCCCCGGCCTTGCTGGGTGACACGGTCACAGTAAGGAAATGGCAGACGTGCACGGCTCCTGCCATGAGAGGCGGAACTGGCATCTCCTTCTGCTGCTCCTGCTCACGTGACATTAAGCCTGTTGCTATTGATGAGGCCTCACAATGTTCCAAGTCAGGCCGATATTCCCCACACAGTTACCCCATAAGAATAAGCATTTTCCTGCCCCTGCATAAGGGATTTGAGATCAAATCGCTGCAGATGTTTGCCAAAAGGCTCTTCTAATGAGCCTTGTAGACCCCAAACATAAGGGGGGCTGAGAACACGAGAGTTACAATGAAGTCTGGCCCGGAGAAATAGAGCCTGACTTACAGCTAAGAAGCAGACAAGGACCGGACATAAGTTGCTGCATATATTTTCACTATTGGAGTCACAAATACCCTCCCTTGTACTGACATCAGCTTGAGGATGGATAAAAAAATTAGAAACCCGGGTGCAAGGTCAACGCACACAGGGCCCCCCTCGCGCTCACGTCACGGAAAGGGCTTTCTCTGGCAACTTGCTCACATTCTTTCTCTTGTGGCTCATGCGCCAGAGAAAATCACTCCCAGCCTGTCTATATATAATTTAACCTGTGTTTTAATTTTAGCGTTACTAACTTAAATAATATGTATATTATCCTGTTTCTTACTAAAACATCTTGTTATTCTTCTGATTGTAAAATTTACTTAACCTCACTGTAAGTGCATTACATGATTTGATTATAACTTGTTCATTTAAAAGAAGTCATAATTATTGGCCAAAAACCAACCCGTACAAAATAAGATAGGTTTCTTACTTTCTTAACCTTGGGGATTGATGCCAAAAATAAGTTGGGATGGTTCTACAAAAATACTTCTGTCAGACTTGTCTCTGTACCTTTGATGATTGAAATGCCATATCACTAAGAGTTAGAATCTGCAAACAATTTCTATTTTCTGATGTCATGTTATGGCTTCACCAATAAAGAAGAGAACAAAGCAGACTGAGCGGAGATGCCTGCCTGGGGATGAACAACAAAGAATAAAATCTGCGGCTCTCTCATCTCTCTCGTGCCGACCCCGTCCATCCTTTCAGGGGCCCCTGGACCCGCTGGAGCTGGACTCTGGCAAGATACTTCACCAAGACTGGCTGAAAGGGAGCGGGTGTAGCAAACTGACTGATGTCAGGACAGGTAAAGTGGGCAGAGACAAGGAGCATCACCCCGGGATACGGTAGGGGGAGGGAGATGCGCGAATCTGCCAGCGCCTCTGCGGAAGTCTACAGTCAGCAATACCCAATCAAGAAAGTTGCAAAGTGGACAATGAAAGGCAGGATGTTTTTGTAAGAAACCTGAAGGGAAGTGCTGAGCAGAAGCGGTACCTCCAATCCCTTCGGTAGAACCGTCAGAAACAAAAGGTCTTGCTGCTTTCAGACTACTTACCAACAGGTGGAGAGAAGGTAACCTCTCTCCCTCCACAGGCTGACCCACCTTCTTGGGACTGCCCCGCTGTGGATGCTGAGAATCCCACGCTCTGGGACCCCTCAGTGCCACGCACACCAGACAGCTGGTCGACCTCAGCGGGGCTCTCTGTGCAGGGGAGGTGTGGGGAATGGTGATCCTAGAGGGAGAATGTCAACGTTTCCCTTAGTCTCACTACGTGCTCCTTGTTCACCACATATCCAGCCCATCATCCGTCCCACAAACTCTGCCCTAAATAGGATTGATCCTCTCTCTTTGAGAAAGTTTACCCAGGTGCATGGGAACCCTTGAAGATTATGCCTCGTCCTGAATTTTCCAGATAGATCCAGATGCCTGTTTTAGAGAGCTTAGCAGGAAAATCCCTTCCACAGCAACGTAAATAGAAATGGCCCCTTTTGGAGTCATTGTGCTTTGATCTCGAAAGCTCCCCATGTGCTCAGCTCTGCTCCGCCCTTTGTTGGGTGTGGAAGGCTCTGGGATCATTTTGCGTCTTCCCTGGGAAATCACTGCCAGACCACGTTCAGCAGTCAGACTCTCAGAATCAACCGAATCGATGAAGTCCTAGGAGACTGACCCCTCCAGGTGTGCACCACCCGAAAAAGAACTCTTCCAAGGCAGGTGGTGGGTTGAGTTGCCGGTGGTTGGCCAAGGAGAATGTGTGCCCATAGCATAGCTATGCAAGTCGGGCCTTGCTCCGGACCCACTTTCTTATACGATACTTGCTGTGTTCTGTGAAATATGCTGACCCCATAAAGTGTAATTGGTAAAGGCTCTGCAGTGGGTCAAAATAAGGCATGAGCTGGGCGTCCAGTCCAGGGACCATTGAGGGTAAAGGGCCAGGAACCACGTCCCTCCACAGTGAGCAGAGTGCTTGTTGGCACAAGGCAAGTGGCCACAAGCCAAAAACCACTGTGGATCCAAAGGCCAGTCAGCACGCACGATTTGGGGTGGAGACACGCTGTGTGGTAAATACAGTGACTGAGACATACTTGTGTTTCAGGAAGGGTGTTCTTCCCCGCGTGCTTCGAGAAGGAATGCTCTCTCTCATCAGGTAATGTTTTGTTGAGGTTCTGTGGACAGTCCTGCAGTCTCCTGCAGGGAAGGAGAGAACGGAAGCCAACTCTCTACTTCTAATAACCGCTGGGATGCTCCAGGTGCTGTCTGGACTTTTCTTTCTCTGACAAGAAATATAGGTTTAAATACTGACCAAGGTGAGAACTACCACATGTTTGCCTTCAGGACATGGAATAACCACACGGGGGCGAATATCTGATTTCTTTTAGTCTTGAGAAGACTGGACATAAAAAGAGGAAGTGGGGGAAGTCAGGGGGAGAAGGAGGAGGAGAGGGGGAAAGGACCAGCCTCAGGCCCCCGCGGTTCCCAGTTCGGACCCCGCACGCTCGCCTCCCGTCCCTTGCAGGTAGTGTGACTCCTCGCTCACTTTCACAGCGTTAACGCAGTGCTGATCAATCACTCAGCAATCACGCAGTGACGGTTTAGGGAGGACTACTTACCCGTGAGCAACGTTGGAGGGAGGGGACGCCAACCCGGTGCGCAGTCCACGGGACACGTGTAACTCTTGACTCACCAATGGCTTACCGGTGACCAGGAGACGTGCTGATCACATGGACAGTGATTAACACGTGTTTTGTGTTACATGTATTCTATCCTTATTCTTATAATAAGGTAAGCTACAGAGAAGAAAGCTGCTACTAAGAAACTCATAAGGAAGAGAAAATGCACTTGTAAGACTGTGCTGTATCCACTGAAAACAGTGCAGAAATGGACGCATGCATTTCACACGGTGTGATTCAAGGGGCAGTTACACTAACTCACAAATATATCACTCAAAATGTTCTTAAAAGATAAAAATTTTTTAAAGATAAAAATGAAAAAGACACTTCTTCCTAAAACATATATTTTAATTCACTCTAATAAAGCAACATGTGGGTCCAGGATGATCTAAGATGGTGAATGTGGCCAAATTGAAGACCACAGAAATGGTGGAAACCACTAACTTGAAAGGAGCAGTTTCCGAAAGAACCGTCCAGACTGGATCTAGACAGTCGACTTTACTGCGACCGTTTACGAATGTCACTTTCAACATTCAGTAGGAACAAAGTGCAATTTATAATAAATGGAGGTTTTGTGAAACATTCCTAGTTGCTGTCTTGTGCTGGCATTTGTCAGAGGTTGATGGTTTGGGCCAAGTGAAGGCATCTAAGCGCACATTTTTGGTGGCCTATGTATCCGGGAGCCAGATCTAGTTAGAGGTGATACAAACTTCTGGAGCCTGCAGAAGAAAGTCATACCAAACCCAATGCCGAAATCACACTTAACCAAACGGTTCACCCCAGCCTCTGGCCCCTATCCAGTTCTGCAGACCAGACGGGGTCCTGAAATTCTAAAAGTGACCCATCATTTACTGGACGGTCCCTCCTGAGTCTCCCCGACTGGCTGAGTAGGCTCGCACGCTGGGCGGACGCCTCCGCGGGCACAGGGTCAGCCGTCCGCGTCGGCTCGGTGCGGGCAGGACCTCCCCCACTCCGCCCCAGCCTCCCTTCTCCGCCCCACCCTCTCAGGACCAGGAATCATCTCGCCTTTATTGAAGTCACCGTCCCCAGTTAGGTGACAGCTCCTTGGGCCGCACTCCCTGCTCCAGCCTCAGGGTGACTGGGGCACTGTGATGGGGATGGGGGTGGGGATGGTGAGTCCCGGGCAGTGAGGGTGGCTGAGGGGCGCCTCCTGGGACCTCACCTCCGACCTCTGGAGTCCCTACAAATCGCCCGGCCAGCACAGCTCACAGACCCGCCCAACAGGGGCGCAACCAAACCCCACAGCAACTCGGGGTCCCGACCCCGTGTGCAGGCTGACCTGGGGGCAGAGCCTCGGGGCTGTGACTTCAGGGCCCTCCGGCCTGTGACAGGTGGGCCATCCTGGCTTGCCTGCCAACGGGCCTGCAGGTCATGGGTCCTCCCCAGTCACTTGCTCATCGGTGCCTCAGTCAATCTCTGATGGCCCTTCCTTGCCACCCCGCCCAGAGCAAGGCGCTGGGCTCACAACCAGTGTGAGAGGCAGTCAGAAGGTGGGCGTGCCCTGTTCACATACGATTCGGTGAGACTACCTTACAGGAGGAAATGTGCACCAATGGCCTTGAGGCCAGAGAAGCTGGGAACGCTACAGGGGTCTTGGGGGCTCCTGAAGCGGCCGTGATGGAGGTGTCACCTGGTAGGGGGGCGCTCAGAGCAGCCTCAGGCCTCCTGGACTGAACCTGGCACCACGAGTTGGGGGTGACAGGCAGGGGCTTCTGGGGACCCCCAAACCCAGGCGGGGTAGCCTCTGCTCTTCAGGGAAGGGGAGCCAGAGAAGATGACACAGACCAAGGCCTTCCCTGGGGATGCAGTGGAGCCAGGCATGGGCTTCACGGGGACTCGAGTCTGGCCGCTCTCAGGTGGTCTGTGTGTGAACTCCGGGGTCGAGTGTCCAGGACCTGTGAGCACCGCCAGCCAGAGTCTGCGCATAGCCAAGGGTCCCGACAGCAGCTGAGACTAAGGACGAGTGTCCCCTCCGGCCCCTGGCGCATGTCCCCAGTGCGCCGGCCCAGAGCACAGACAGGTGCTCCACTCGGGAAGGGTAGACCAATGGCAAAGTGGGGCTGACAGGAGTCAGTAATTACAATATATTGGGGGGTCATAAAGAGTTCTAGAAGAATAAAGCCAGGTATCCAATAAAAGATTTACTGATCCATGAGTAGCAATCAAAAATGTCAGCTTTAACTGTAAAAAATATACACCACATTGTAATAATACTTCACTTCATGGAAACATGCCAAGGAAAACCTTTCCGGGAGGAGGGATTTTCTGTAGGAAGGCGGGGAAATGCTCGGGAGCCATTCAAAGGGAATATATATTTCCACCACTCAGAAAACTCCATTGTTTTCCAAAACATAAATCGCAAACTTTACAAAGCCTGCATTTTTATTTCAGCGGAGAATGGGTGAGGCGGCACATTCTCCACAGGAGCCTTCGTTTCTCCTGATTCCTCCTCACCCTCCTCCCTGTCTCCCGACCAGCTCTCCGGAGGGACAGCCCGATGACCGTGAACGGGGCCCAGAGACCAGAACAGACCAGCAGCTGCGGCCGGGGGGCTCAGAGCGGCCAGCATGGTGCTGGGCGGGTACCGGTCCCCTCCGGCCCCCCGGCCCCCCTGGTTCTGGGGGAGGCCATGCCCGATGTCACTTACGCGGGAAGGGATACTCGAGCTGCCATAGGCTGGAGCCTGAACCCTGACCTTAACCTTCGGGAGCACATGCCTTCATCAGAGACACACCTGCTGACTTCCAACACGGTTCCGCTTGAGTTTCCGGTACGGAAAACGTCTTTCACACGAGGGGCAAGAGCGAGCTGGCGGCGCCTGGCGCCCTGTCACTGCCCGGCTCCACGTGGCCGGCCCGTCCGCTCATTCCGCCGACCCGTGGGCGCCCGTCCCCCCCAGCTGGAGCGGCTTTGCTTCTCGGCCCTGTGCCAGCCCGTCCGTGTCACCTGGGCCACGTGCAGACACGGGTCTCCGGGACTGACGTCTCAGCCTCCCCTCTCGCCACCGCGCCAGCCCTCTCCCTGCTGGGGGCACGTCCACCCGTGTTTGCGGCGTCTGCTGCTCAGGGCAGGCGTGGACAGCGCTGTGCCCCGCCCCCGAGTCTGCGCCGTGTTTAGTGCGTGTGTGGCAGGGCCTACGGTGGGCTCCCGCGGCTTCTGCGGACAGTTCCGGAAGTGCCCGCCCCCCAGCCTGGCAACAGCTTCCAGAACACTCGCTCACACTTCGTCCTCCCCCGGCCCGCGACTGCGGCAGAGGGCAGAGGCCAAGCCCAATGTGGAAGGCCCCTCTGGGCCTGGGGCAGGCCGGGTGGGCGACGGAGGAGCAGCCCGAGGGCGTGGCCCGAAGCCATTCTGCGGGACCAGCTCGACATGTCCACGCCCGGGAGTTCTGAGCCGGTTTCCTGCAGGCCTGGTCGAAGCAGAGCCTCTCGGGTCCAGGACACTCGTTAAAGGCAGTAACAGCCAGCAGGCACGGAGACAGAACACGGGGTGCTCACGGTGGTCATGCAAGGTGGTCGTGCAAGACGGAGTCCATCAGAGGCCAGGGTCAGCCGTGCACACGTCTGACTGCTGCTACAGAAAGTGAGTGTTTCTTTTTCCTTTTTTAAAACTTAAACATTTTAAAATTTATTTTTGAGAGACAGGCAGAGCAAGAGTGGGGAAGGGGCAGAGAGAGAGGGAGACACAGAATACGAAGCAGGCTCCAGGGTCTGACTATCAGCACAGAGCCCAATGAGGGGCTTGAACGTGTGAACCGTGAGATCATGACCTGAGCCAAAGTCAGACGCTTAACCACTGAGCCACCCAGGCGCCCCCTGTGTGAGTGTCTCTTACATGAAATCACAAGTTTTATGCCAGGAATTAATAACGATAAAAATAGATTTCGTGCATGTATAGAAATGGAGTTTCCTCTCTGTTCTCTTTATAGGTGGCATTGAATTAGAAATGGCCATCAGCACATGGAAAGATGGCAGCAGATTGGGAGAACTTTAGTGTATGTTACAAAGCAATTCAATAAAAATACCATATTATGCTTTATGGATTTTCTTATGTTTGGAGTATTTGTCAGATTTTGTAAATACATAATTTGTTGAGGTTTCTTTTCAGATTTTGAGTCAATGTTTACTTTTATAACAAATTTTCTGTTCGTGCCTTGGTGTTGCTTCTGTTAGGGGCCCCCCGAATCATCTCAGTGTCAGAACCTGGGTCCCCCCGAACGTGTTCCTGAGCCTGAAAGTGTCCCCCAGGGCCCCATAGATGCTGAGGCGGCAGTGAAGGGGTTTACATTCTGCCCTGGAGCGGCGTGGCCCCGTCGTGGCCCCCGAGCTGTGGTCAGTGTCTGAGGACCCTCAAGGAGAGGAGCCACGGGAATCGCCCCATTTTGCACTCTTTCAGGAGGTGGGCGGCGTCCTGGCCCTGGGGGCCCATCCCCCTCCTGCCGCGGTCCACACCGCGGTCCACGCCACCCCAGGCTCCAGTAGAGGAGGCCACAAAACTCAACGCGACCGCCTCACCCTGTCATCAGACATCATTCTGAAGGGACACATGAGGTATCGTCTTGCTTGTGCTGGTCCCTCGTCCTCTGTGGATCCACAGCCCCTCCTCCCTGCCCCCCCTGCTGTCGAGCTCCCCCACTCAAGCCCCGGGGAGCCCCCGAGGGAGGACTCGGCCTGAAGGTGTGGAGAGGGGGCGGCTGCAGGGCTGGGGCTGGTCTCCCCCTGAGCTGGCGGCCGACCCGAGACACACGCGAAGCTCGAGTCCTGCACCCGGGCCCCCACCGGCCACGGAGAGCCCAGCCCGGGCTCACTCCTGCTTTCTGTGCTTGCAGGGGTGGTGGGGAGGGGCGGTAACTGAGCCTCTCCGGATTCTTTGTCAAACTCTGAGGTGGGTGCGAGAGCTCATCTTTCCCATGGTCAAGAAGGTCAGGACAGAGGACCGGGTCCCGCTGCCCGGCGCCCCCACCCCAGGATACCAGGGACCGCGGCCCCGGGAGCTGCAGCGTAAGGAGGCTGGTGGCCGACACGCAGGTGGCGGGGGGCAAATGGAAGCCGTGGTGCCTCCAGGCTGCACGTTCCCCCAGCCGCCCTGCTTTACCAAGCCCAGCCTGTGTGAGTTATTTCTGGACCCAGGGCTCCAGGCTGGGTTCATGAGTCATTAGCGGTGAGGGCCAGTGACCCACATCTCTATCTTTGGTGACAGCAGGGCCCCGGCCACCCCAGCCGGTAACAAAGAGCCCACTGATCCCCGCCAAGCGGAGGGCTCTCGTCTGGCTGCCCTGCCCTTTATTTTATGAAACGGAGATTCACGATGCAGTATTTACGGCCTGTCTGCAGGCCTGGGACTCGCGGCACTTATCCAGTCCTGACCGTAATGTCCCCGGAACAACACGACCGTTGATCCGTGTGGCTAGATTGATCACTGGGGAGGTGTGGAGGAGAGGGCTGGCCGTAAACAGAAAAAGGCACTTCTGGAAACTATTATTTATGGGCTGCGGCGAGTGGGGCCTCCGCAGGTAGTGGCCGCGGGGGGCTGCGGTCGGGAGGACGGTGGCCCCAGTGCGGCGGCCAGCCCTTCCGTGCCGCCTACGCCAGCGAGGTCACCGGCCCGGTGCCCGCAGTGCCCACGAGGCCTGCGCCGCCCTCTCATTAGCCCGGCCACACGGCCGGCGGGGGTCCTGAGTCACCTCCACTCTGTTAGTAAGGGCTGTTCGTGCTGCTCCGTATCTAACGGTGACCTCAGGCAGCCGGTCCACAGAAAACTGCTGAAGCAGGTGGTCACTGAAGGGACATCGGGTCGGAGGCAGAGCTGAGGGGCCCGCTGACGCCGGGGCTCCCTTCTCTCCTTTTCTCCCTCCCTTTCCTTTTCCATTTCAAAAAGGAAACTTGAAATGTGTGACACGCCGGTGGTTGTTTATCAGAAAACAGAATTTTGAGAAACATAAGGCTGAGAGGCCCTTCTCTGTTCCCGTTCGGGATCCTCCTCTTCCGGGAAGCAGGTGCTCAGGCACGTGGGCAGGTTCGGCTGCCCTGACAGACGGATTGAGTGGTGGAACGTTCGCGGAGTTAGTTAATGCTTAAAAGGCGATGCACGCCCGAGTTCAATCTCTGCATAGTCACACGAGCTCAGGACCCGTCGGTAAGAGTAATCGCAGCCAGCCTGGGCGGGGGGCGCAAATGACCCTCTGGGGCTGCGCCAAGCCTGAGGCAAAACGCTCCAGGATAGAGTTTGTCAGCTTTAGTCTGGACACGCGTCTGTGGGTGTCACTCCATTTCTCCTGCAAGAGAATTCCCATGCTTCTGTTCATGCCGTGTCCCTCACACGCGGCCCAGACGCGTGACATCAACCAGGCTGGGGTTCCCGCGTGGAGAGCGGCACCCCCTTAGGGGGCGGGCGCCCCGCACTGGGGCTTCGGGGCTCCGGGCCGCCCCAAGGTCCCTGCCTCGCCGCGGCCTGGGGCGTCAGGAGGGCGTCGCCCACAGAGAGCCGCTCTCGCTGGGACTGCTCGTTGCTCCCTGTCCTTCCTCCCAGGCTGGCCGTGTGACAGGACGCTGGGACCCCGAGTTCAGATGTCGCTGAGCACCACCGCCCACACCGGCAGGTCCCCGGCGGGAGGACTGCTGGCCACACTTCCTGTGCTAGACCCCCTCCGAGCGGAGGGGGCGGCCCCCGGGGAGCCCACCAGGCCCCACTCAGGCCTCTTTCCCCTCTCGGGCCCCCGCCGCAGTGGGCCGCGCTCCAGCCTGCCCGCAGCCCCCGCCCGCCCGCTGCCGGACACGGCAGCACGCTCGGTGTCGTCTCTGTATAAACTGTAGAAGGTTACAGAATTGTAAAAGGCTCAGTAGGACGTCTTTTTCCATTTAGGGCTTTCTGTGATGTGTGGCTGGTCTTTGGGCCTATTTGGGGACTAGTCGGAGGCGAGTCGGAGGTCTGGCTAGGACGGGTCACGGGCAGTTCGAGAGGATGCGAGGCGCCGCGACTCGTGGGCGGATGATCACGCCTTGATCAGCCTGAACGCGGCAGCCACTGCCCGTTTTGAAGCCAATAACGTTGTTTATGAACCTCAGACATTGTACTGGACTCAGAAAACCTTGTGGAGCAAAGGAACCGGGTCCACGTGAATTACCCTGGGGCAGTCCCCCTTGTCCCCTCCTCCTCGTCCTGAGGGAGGCCCACTAATGGCCCCAGGGACGCCCGTGTGAAACCGCCACGGAGCTGAGTATGTCGCCTCCCGGCACGAGGGGCGTTGCGGGGGACGGAGTCAGGCTCTGAGCTGAGAGCCTCCCCACGAGGCGGGAGGGGCCCCCGTGGTCGCAGGGTCTCGGAGGGATGAGAAGGTGGAGGCTAGCAGAGAGCCGGAGGTTGGACGGCCGTGGAGGCCGAGACCTTGGAACACGGGCGCCCCTGGTGGCGGAAAGGCGGAAACGCATTTCCCCGGGGGTGACGGCTGACACCTTCCTTTCAGTCTGCCGACCTCCAGACTCAGGAGAGTACATGTGTGTTGCTTTAATCCACTGGTCTGCAGGGACTTGTGAGAGCAGCATGAGGAAGGTAACACCCGTCAGGGGCTCCCCGGCCGTCTGCTCGGGCACCTCACCCTCCGCCTCCCTGCGGCGACTGCCTGAGGGGCCTTGTGCCAGCGTCAGAAGGGGCGCTACGGAGCACCAGGGGCTCCCTCTGCACCCACCTCTCCTGCATCGTCTCCCAGACGTACGTGGGAAGCGCGGAGGCGTCTGGCTCTGGGGGGACAGACAGGAGGTCCGTGGGCAGGGCGGGCGGGGCCACTCGGTGGGAGACGCGGGCAGGCGGGGGTGTGCGGTGGGTCCAGGATCAAAGATTCAGATGCGCATAATATCAGGAAACCGTGAATGCGCCATTAGGACCACCGGGTTGGTTTTGTTTGTTTGTTTGTTTGTTTGTTTGTTTTTAAGAGAAAAGCTGAAGGCTGTGTGTGTTCTGGAAGTTAACCCTGACAGCAGCCCACCAGAAAGCAGCCTCAGCACACGGGGCATCTTCACTTTCAGAGGTGTTGCTCCACCTTGCATTTGGCTACAAACACGGAGTCTATACATGTGGACTCTGTTTATGCTTAAACTCAAAGGTTTTCTCTTTTCACCTCCAAGAAAGGAAAAACGGTCCACACAGAACATTTGAAAGCAATTTCTACATTCTGAATGTTTTAAAACAATTCTGTGGGTCTCGGTAGCCCAGATTCTCTGTACACTGAAAAAGGTATCGGATGTTTTATGAACATCGTGATAAATGGAATGTGAATTGGACTTTGTGCCTGTGAGTTTTAAGCCCTGGAGTGTGGCCGTGGTCTGCCGGCGCCGCAGCTCGCCATCTCTGCCACTCGGACCGCCCCAGGGCGGGATGCACCTCCGGACGCACAGCTGTGCAGATGTTGCACGGGCGCTGCCCGCGTGCACCAGCTGCACAGCTGTGCGACAAGGCGTAGTCACGTGCAGTCCTCAGCGAGCTGCGGGGCACGCGGGGAAGGGCGAGCGTGCCCGCGGGACAAGGAAGGCACAGCACGATGGTGTCCGGGGGTCCCCGGAACTGCCGGGTGCAGTGCCCTGCGCCAGCCGGTCGCTGGGGGTCTCGCAGACTGCCGGGACGTGGGGCAGAGCGCCCCGTGCGACCGCGCGGACAAGGGGGGCCGGGGCCAGCAGAAGGCGCCGCAGCACCGGCGCTCGGCCCTCCCTGGACTCTCGGAGCCCGCAGCTCCTTCAGAAGGCGGGCACCTTCAGGAAGCGCACAGTCTCAGCGGTCCCGACGCCCACAGCGCGGCCTCCTGCCCTGCACCGGCCGTCCTGGGACAGCAGCGCCACCTGCCGACCTGGGAGAGCAGCACTGCCACCTGCCGGCGGAGCCCGGACCCGCCACGGCCCCCACGCTCGGCCACTGAGACTCGCTATGAAGAATAAGGGAATGTGCTTTCAGTGCAAAGACCCAGCCACCCGCCATCTGGGCTGACCAGGGTCCTGATAAGCAGCCCTCACCCCACCCCCGCCCTGCACTGTGGGTTATTTCCGTGGATTTTCACTGGAGTCCTTGTTTTGACTCCGCTGTGCTGAGGGTGCAGAGAGATTCATGAAGAGCCAGGGCTCGGAGCAGGTCTGCTGAGGCGCTGGAAGGTGGGAGATTCCACCAGGAGGAAATGGGCTTTGAGGTGGAGACCCCTTTGGGGGAGGCAGTGTTGGGCTGGTGGGGGAAACACAGGAGCAGTGGCCTGGATGAGCCCAAACCCTCTCCCTCCACCCCTGCCTCAGGGCCCTGCGGGGACCCGGGCCTCCTCAGGCCAGGTGCTTCAGGGCAGCGTCTGGACTGGTCGGCACATGGCCCAGACTCTTCTGCCTCAGGAAGCAAAGCACGTGGTTCAGCCTCTCTGGAGAATGGGTGCCTCTCGTGACTCCCCTTCTTGGGACAAAGCGGATTGGCCCAGAACTTTTGAGATTAAAACCCAGTTTCCCTGATGGTGCCAGGCCCAGGGAATCACGTACGCTGTGACAGCCAACAGCCATGTGGCTCAGGGGACAGGCTGGCAGCCGGGGGCCGCGGCTCACAGGAGCCCGGGCCGCATTCTGAAGGCCATCTTTCCCGACATCCCACCAGGACACCCTCCAGGTTAGGACCCCTACTGTCTGTGCCTGGTGGGCTGATGGGGTCCAAGGACCTCGGGAAAGAACTGCCAGCGGTACCGAGACTCTAAGATCATGTTTCTAGGTAAAGGGCATCTTTATGAGAATATCGGACCAGAAGCGACATCATTACCTTCCTGCCAAATTTGTGTCCACTTGCCACTGAAAAGACACGCGGCCTGAGCTTTCTCCTGCCGGAGGCGGGTGTCCCCACGCTCGGACGGGGCAGGAACGGTCCTCCCTTGCAGACTCGGGGGTTGAGGCAGGACGGGGCTTAGCGCACGGCGAGGAATCCGCCAGGTGTATCTTTTATTGTGTCACGCTGGAGCTCAGTGTCGAAGTTCTTGCAAGAGGTGGTGCGTGCTGGGTTCACTTCCCAGGCCACAGCCCCTGCGGTGCTGGGTGCAGGTCCTCTGAGGCAGGCGGCCGCACTGCTCCTGATGAGGCCGCGGGGTTTAGTGTCCGTGTTTCAGGGTAAGTGCTTCCGACGTGTTATTACACACTCCAAAAAGGAACTCCTGTTGTAGTATTTTAATATTCAGTTTTGTTTTTTTAATTTTCTAATTTTATATAATTTTTTCAAAAATTTTTAATGTTTATTTTTGAGAGACAGAGACAGAGCATGAGCGGGGCTGGAGGGCAGAGAGAGACACACACACTGAGTCTGAAGCAGGCTCCCGGCTGAGCTGTTAGCACAGAGTGTGATGTGGGGCTTGAACCCACAAAGTGCAGGATCTTGACCTGAGCCAAAGTCGGATGCTTAACCTACTGAGCCCCCCGGCGCCCCCAATTTTATACCTTTCTCTTATGACCGTATTATGTTTTTATTTTTACTTTGTTATGTTTTACGATTGCATGTTTTTATTATTATCCTAATGCATTGATTTCTGGGGCTGCGTTCGTTCCCACCTGACACCTCACAGTCCGTTGTGACGCTCCCTGACATACTTGGAAGGCCCCATCCTCCACTTTCCTTTTGTGCACACGGTTACCAACGCGTCCCTTTCTCTCCGGGGAAAACTCTAACCAAAGGAGGGGACTCTAACTAGATCGGCGCGTGCCCGTCACAGAAATCAAGTCAACGTCCCCCCGACAAGCCACGCGGCTCACCCAGCCATCGACCTTGCGTGCTGGCTTTGATTGCGGTAACTGGGTGCTCTCTGGTCATGTGGCGTGTTCGGAAACCCTCGCGTGGACGCCCTGGGGCACCCCAGGTCCGTGGGTGTCGTGGAGTGACCCCGCTTTACCTTTGCCCGTGCGACAAGGAAGCTCCCTTCGGGACAGGCAGTGCTTGCCTGACCGGCGCGTACATGCAGTCCCGGGGTGGCTGCGAGCAGGCGGCCGCCCCGGTTCTGCTCATGGTCTCCGGCCGTGACCCCGACACGGTCACCTGGAGCTCGCGGCAGGCTTTCCCACCATGACCATTTTCAGTGCTGTTAGCCACACGACTTCCCTCTATTTTCTTCTTCTCTGCAGGAACCTAGTGCCTGGGTTTCTATTTTCAGTACCCGGACATATTTGGTATTTTCCCCATTGCTTTAAAAAAAAGGTGCCTTTCCCCTTTCCTGGCTCTTTGTACTTACGGAATGATTCTTGTCGAGTTCAATTACTTTTGAACACAAAGTATTTTCGGTCAACTGTCCCCACTTTGTATCTGTTTAATGTTCTTTTGGGGTTTGACCAACTGACGGCATTCTGTCTTGATTTCAAAAAAATGATGGTTTCCGTCTTCCTGACGATGGTGTGATGGCCTCTCTTCCTTCTCGAGACCTCTGAGCTTAACTGTGTGTGAAGCGGAATAATTGAGCAGCACCAAATCGGGAGTTCAAGCTATAAATTTCAATAAAAATTCTGCCTTCTTCGGTCAGAACTTCATTGGCATGTTGTAAAACGTTAGTTTTTCTCCTCACTTCGCTTCGTTGCGTCATGTCGGCATCATCCTTGGCGTCTGGCAAAGAAAATAATGTACGTTACTTAGCGACCAGGCCGCGTTTCCCGCCGCAGAGCAGAGCCGCCGCCCGGCCGGTGCAGTTCGCAGAGCCGCCACGCGGGGGCGCCGCAAACCTGCCTTTCGGTGCCGGGGGCGCTCACCGCCGGCGGACTACAAGCCGCCCTTGGGGTTGCTGAAGGCTGTGCTCGCTCGGAGCCGCGTCCTCACGCACACACGGGCGACCGGCGACCGCCTGCCCGATTATCCCCTCTGCGCACGCCGAGGGGCTCTCAACTGTCCAAAAGGGATCCGGGGACTGAAAGTGTGCGCACGGGTGCACAGGCGGCTCACGTGGGCCGCGCGTGTGTTCGAGTGTGCGCGTCCACGTGCACCTGTGCGCCTGCACGTGTGCGCCGGCAGCCGGAAGGAAGCGGGGGCCTGGCTTCCGCCGGGGCCGCTGGCTCCCCGGTCCCCGGCCTCCCGCGCAGAGTTCTGCCTCTTCCCTGACAGGGCCACCGGGCTTTAGAGCAAGACGATGACGTTTCTACTTGTCACCGATATGCATTCTGGTGACGGCACTGACACACGCGTGCGCTCCCTTCTCTGGGGACAAGGACGACGTTGGAATTAGATGCTCTTGCCGTTCTGTGACAATTCTGGGATTCCAGGCCTGTCTTCCCCCCACCCCCAGTTCCTTCCTTCTTTCCTCCCTCCCTTCATTCCCAACTTCCCGCTCTCCTTCCTCATTCCCTCCGTCCCCACCCCTCCCTTCCAAGTAAGCATTTGTGGCCACGGGGGCTTGCTGTCCGCTCCGGGACCGTCTCCTGTCCGCTCCGGGACCGCCTCCATAAATACAAGAGTGCGGTCTGTTCCCCTCCTTGTGCTTCCCGTCCGCCTTGCCTCTTCCTGTGTTGAGAAGTCAGGCATATGACACCTGCGCTCCGTCACCGTCTCTGGTCTGATGCCTCCTCTAGGTCACTGTCTCCGGTCTCCGTCCGTCCACCTGCCAGGGCAGCACCTCTACCCACCTGCCCCTCCCCCTTCCCCGGCCCCCTCGAGGGCAGAGGCAGTTCAGACGTTCCCCCAGGACTTTCTCGTCTTGCCATTGCACTTTCCCAGTCATTCCCACCCTCATGTCCGACCCCTGTTCTTTGCTGTGAGCCACCACCGTGTAGACTCCGCCCTCACCACCTCCTGCTCGGGGTGCTGGTCCCGCCAACGTAACTGGTGCCCACGCCAGTGTTGGTGCCTCCACACCCTCCGTGCTGCCTTCTCGCTGCCTTAGGAACACTCTTCCCAAAACCCAGACCCGGTGGTCTCTCTCCCCTGGTGCCGGCCGTGTGGGGGTGCACAGCTCTGGAAGCTTCCCACAGCAAGCACCAAACAGAGCTAAATGTCGTCCATGCCTTTGCATTTTTAACCACTGGTTCAGCTGAGGAGATGAGGACTCCCCTGTTTACTGGACGAGCGACAACTAGAATCTTGTGTTTCGCTTGCAAGACAGGGAAGGTGACAAGTGTGCAGGCCGACGTGAGGCGGGCATAGAGGCCAGAGCAGCAGGGAGCCGAGGCCTCTGACCCGAGCATGGCGCCAATGCCCCCCCCAGGCGGACACGAGAACCCCAGCACCTGCCCGTGAGCAGGAGACACCGAGTGAAGAGCCTGTGCCTAAGTGGGCGCGGGACGCGGCCTCACCCCTACCCGTTGGCGGCCCGGTAAGGAAGTTAACGCAAACACTGGTCCTGAAGCAGAAATGTCTGCCGCCGCTCCGCGAAAACAGGCGCGGCCACGTTCTGGGAGAGCTGGGTGGGAATCCTGATGGTCTGTTACACTTTAAACACACACACAATGGGAAGAAGAAACCTGAAAAAGAGAAAACAGCTCTCAATAAAATTGATAAACACACAAGGAAACAATACATCATATTCAAGAGCCAATAGATTCAATAAGGATTCCATTTCTCAGAACACAAAAAAGTTGAACAGAGACTTAAAACAAGTTTTAAAAAAATGAGCAGAAAAATAAAAGGCAATAAAGAAACTGTAACAAAGTTATCAACTCTAAGAAAAACAAAAGGGCAGATCTGGAAAAAAACAAAAAAGCAAAACTTCACTAAGTAAAACTGGAGGGGCACGTGCGTGGCTCAGTTAAGCCTCCAAGCCTTCATTTCAGCTCCGGTGACCCCACGGTCCCTGGGATCGAGCCCTGTGTCCTGCTCCACGTTGGCAGCAGGGAGCCTGCCTGGAATTCTCTCTCCTTGTGCCCTTCCCTCCCTTGCACTAATAAACAAATGCGCAAACATTAAAAAAATTAAATTTTTTTAAAAAAACATTAAAAAAAACGGACTCTGCTCAGTGAGTGTGTGAGAGTCAGAACCCTGGGTCGGGTAGAGGACGGCTGCAAGAAAGACCCGGAGGTCAGCACCGTGGCAGTTGTGGAACCGAGGTGCCCGCCCTCCCTCCACGGAGGGCAGGGGACTGACCACGGCGGCCGTGCCTGCCGCCCTCCTCCCAGTCTGCTCATTGAAGAGACGGAGCAGAGTTGGGGGGTGAGGCCGCCCCTCCTGGGAGGCAGACTGGGTCTCTTCCTCCTCCTGCAGAAGCCAGGCTCCCTGCCCCCCCTTCTAATACATCTCTTGCAACATCTGATCCCACATTTCAATTCTTTGTGGATGCATTTTCCTCTATGTCCTGAGCATCGCATAATACCTGTGTTAAAGTCTTAGTCTCCTAATTGCAGTATCTGGGTCCGCCCCCATGGATGGCTTTCCTGTGGAGACTGGGTCATATTTTCCCGTTTCATTGAAGGTTGTGTCAGTTTGGATTCTTTCTTGACATTGTGAATATTATTTTGCCCAGACTCCGGATTTTATTACATTCCCCTGAAAAGTGTTGCCGTGCTAGCACGCGGATAACTTGATGGGGATCCGGGTGCAAACCACCTCTATGGACGGCAGCTCGGATCTCCGTCCTCGGCCGTGATCCGCCGCCGGCGCCCAGCATCCATCTCCCGCCGGCAGTCAAGGGTCAGACGGACGAGCACAGAACTTGTGATCGCCCCTCTCTGGGTCTCCTTCTTGGGATTTCCACTCGACGTTCCCATGTCTGTGGAGGCCCTACTTTGAACTTCCAGCTCTCCAGGTGAGAAAGATCACAGACTATCTACTGGACTTCTGGACATCCCAGGCCTGGCCTCGGACGAGCAGCTGTGAAGACAGGAAATCTCTTCTGTGCAAACCCCCTTTCTCCGGGTGGCAGTTCCTCCCCAAAGCCCGCCCCCGCTCAGCCAAGCGATAAACCGGAGAGACGGGAAACCCCTCCAAGGCCTGTGATGGGCTAGGGCCACCGAGGCTCGCAAGAACCGATTGCTAAATATTCTGCAAGTTTCCAACCGATTGTGAAGTCACTGACAGTTTGACCTCAGACACAGTGGGAGTCTTTCTACCATAACTGACAAACTTCCCAAATCAGGCACCTCTCTCTTGGGGGGAGGGGGGATGGAGAAGCCAAGTGACAAGCACACTATTGCTCAACACCGTGTCCATTTTATCCCTTCAAATGTTGACTTCCCTTCAGAATATGCCTGCTGGTGACCATGCTCCACTTCCCGCACATGGCTGGAGTGTGTGTGTATGCACATGTGTGTGGGCACGTGTGTGTGCACGCACGCCGCA
>NC_043706.1:144368394-144369603 GCF_006229205.1 Suricata suricatta
GTCCACTTCCACCTGCTGGGAACGTCTAGTTACAAACTAGGACAGAGGCCCCAAGCTTGAAGGGCTGGAAACGTTATGTAAAAATCTGATCACTTGTGGATTGCTTTCCGGGGTGCAGTTATGTGGAGCAGCCAGACGAAAACAACTCAGAAGCCAAGTCCTGGTTTGTCCCGTCCCCCCTTGTGCCTCCCCCTGCGCCCGCCCGCTCCTCCTTTTCCAAATTTGTGACTCCCGTGATCTACAAGGTCCTGTCACAGGCATGTCCTTGGGTCCGAGTTTCCCACAGTGTGAGAGAAGCAGGACCCCCTAGGGCTTTGGTCTGAAATGCAGATTTTGGTCTGAAATCCAATTCCTTACCCAGGGCTGGTTTCCCAGGACCGCCTCCGAGAAGCCACGGCCGGGGGACTGAACGGGGGTGGGGTGGGGGGCGTTTATCATATCCCAATCCAGAGACTCCCCAGATCAAGACGGGGTCCGGAGGCAGGGCGTTTCCCCCGCTCTGCCTCCTAGGACCTGCCAGTACTCCTGGGCTTTTCTCCGCCGAGTTCTCCGCATCCCCGCCCTGCCCTCCGCCAGGTGTCCCTCGCCCCTCCCTTACAGAGACACCTGGCACAGCAGTTCGGGCCCAGGCGGTAACCCAGGGTGAGCTCACCACTAGATCCTGAAGATCCTGAACATGGTCGCATCGGCAAAGACCTTTGTTCCAAATAAGGTCCCGTACACAGGCCCCAAGGATGAGGATGGGGCAGATCTCCAGGCCGCCATTCAGCCCCCCTACACCTGGTGAATTACAAAGTGGGGGAAGGGAAGAAATGCCCAGAAATACACATTAAATCGACAGAACCATTGTGTGTGTGGGGGGGGTGGATCTTCTGCCCTCCCATGACTTTCAATCTTGAAGGCGGCAGACCTGATGCCTCCCCTCCCCCACACTGCCCCTCCCCCAGCCCCTAGCAGGCCACCTGGTCCCTGGCCACATACATGGAGTCACCTGTTTGCCCTGTCTTGTTTCTTCCATGTCCCCGTGCTCTGTCATCCTCCTCCTCCAACCCAGCATCAGACCTACAGGTTCCGAGGGCGTCCTGGGGTGGCCCTGGACCAGCTCCAGAGCCCCCCAGGCCGTCTCTCACCTGCCGGCTCCTCCGTGTCTTCACCACCAGCAGCTTATCTGCTACCTGAGTCTCATTTCCGGTGCTCTTTGGGGTTTGG
>NC_043706.1:144369703-144373856 GCF_006229205.1 Suricata suricatta
TCGTGTTGTGAGGGTGTTGGCCGTGTAAAGCGGAGCTGCGGAGATAGGTAGCCGGGCCTACTCGCCCCGTAGGGAGAAAATCTTCACAGCGAGCCGCCGAGTGCCCGAGGGCTGGAGGGAGGGCACGACTCAGACAACCCTGGAGGTAACCGTGAACGACATCACACAAGTGGGGCACCCAGCCCAGGGCCCGTCCTGTCCCCAAAGATGCCCGTTTCTGGTCCTGGCGCCAGGGCCGGACGAGAGGCGGGGAGGCCACGACGGCCGTGGGAGCTGGCTCATGGCCAGCACCGTCCTTCTAGATGCTTCTTTCACAGGACATCCCTGAGGTGGAATGTCTTGCTGTTTCTGCCAAGGGCCTGGGAGGAGACGGGCCCGCGAGCCAGGCCCCAGCCTGCCCCCCCTGCCAGGAGGCCCTCCGTGCTCTGCTCGCCGACGAGGGTGCCGGGAGGCCGCGGTCCGCTCAGGAACCCCGTCTGCCCAGTGCGCCCTGAAGCCAGCGCGGAGCCCTGGAGACCCTGGTGGGGAACGCCTTTGGAAAGGAATAGAGCGTTATGTCATATGAACACTATGTATGTAATATATAATATGTCTGCTTTGGTAAGAACAGGGACCCTGTAAAATCTCTTCTTACTGAGAATTTTCTCCACACGTTTCCTAAACAGCATGGGCCAGTTGTTGGGAAGAAACCTCCTCTGAGCACCAGAAAAAACGATCACAAAGGCCACTTCAGCTCCTGTAAGCAGGGTCCTAACTGTCCGAGGAGGCAGCGTGCCAGGGGTCCCTTGGTCAGAGATGCTCCTCGCTCAGCGCTTGCTGCCTCCCGGAGCGCCAGGCCCTCCGTCTGCCGGCGGCCTGGGCCCCAGCGCTGCACGCTTCCCATCTAGTCACAGCCCACGGGCACGAGTCCGTAAGGAAGTCTTAGGCTGCAGACATCTGCCCACATCTGCCCCAGAAATATGGAGCACACACTGTTCATTAGCCGCTGCTCGAACAAACATGTCCAACACCATCAGGCCCCGCCCCCCGTCCAAACAGAACTCTCCCCCGCCTTCCCCGTCGGCGAAGCAGCCTCTGTGTGTGTGCACGCGTGCCTGACAGTTCATCCCTTTCTCCTGCATAAATATTTATGCATTTTTCTAGTAAGTCCTTTTCAAAGAAAATCCCGTGCTTCTTACGGGCCTTTGATGCACATGTGCGCTCGGGGCAGCATCAAACAGCAGACTGTAAAACTGCTGGTGCGGACGCGCCGTGGAAGGTGTCCCCGGAAGGCCTCCTGCTCGACCCTCGCGACTCAGGAGCCAGCCCCGCACCACGTGTCCGCGCGGGACCGCTTCCGGAAACTGAGGCCGCAGAGCCTGGAGCACCTGTGCTCCCGCCCGCACGATCACGGAAGGGATTTCCTCCAGGACGGACTCCGTGACCTTCCGTCCGGCACAGATGGGGATCAACTCAGAAACTCCTCCCGCCTCCGCTCGCTTCAATACTCTCCCCACGTCGTCCACCATAGCAGAAGGGGCTGCGCATCCCAACGAGAAGGTCGGAGCCGGGGCTCGGACGGTTCCCAGAGTCCTTCCTGGCTGCGTGTCACACGCACGGATTAGAGCACATGCGTGTTTTGTTTTTGTTGGCGTTGAAAAATTCCATCTAAAGGGAAAGTAATTTCTGGGTAGACAGACTGAAGGACACGTGGAAAAGACAATTATATATGAGAAAGGTATTCACAACATTTTGCATTTTGTGTTATTGAGGCTTCCGTAGTGAAAAAAAGAAGCAATCCAAAGCAGTCCAATCTTCACTTAGAAGTACGGTTGTTTTCCTCGAAATACCAGACTCTCCATTCCTCCCACTGTCCCGTCCCTTCATCCCCGCATATACAGAACCACTTTATTTTATTTTTTAAATAAAACAAGTTTTTTAATAGTTTATTGTCAAATTTCCATATAACACCCCGTGCTCTTCCCCACAAGTGCCCTCCTCCATGACCACCACCTCCCTCCCCCCTCCGACCCTAACTCGTTTTCAGTATTCAATAGTCTCTCATGTTTTGCGTCCCTCTCCCTGCCCAACTCTCTTTCCCCTCCCCCTCCCCACGGTCCTCCATTAGGTTTCTCCTGTTCTCCTGGTAGACCTGTGAGTGCAAACACATGGTACAGAACCACTTTAGAACAAAATCCAAACCCCTGGTGCGGCCCCTCGTCCTCAGCAGCGGCCCCTGGCCCAGCCGGCACCACCCGCTGTCCCGCAGCGCCCCTCGGAGTCCCCTGCCTCCCGCTCTTCCCAGGACACCTCGCCTGAGGTAATGACATCAATGACGTGATGACTAAAGCTAAATGACGCTTCCTCGGAGCACTTCCTGTTCTGTTCCGCGTTCGTATCTACTTCCTCCTCCCACGGTCTCTGACCGGTAACCACCCTATTGCCTGTTTACTTGCTTATCTGTCAACTTCACCTTTTCACCAGGAAGTAAAAAAAAAAAAAAAAAATCTGAGTTTTTCAGTTTGCTCCACAGCTGACTTCCCAGAACCAAGCTTTCCGCTTGTCACAGTGAGGGTGCAGTAGTCCATTTTGCATAAAGAACTGATTATTCTTACCACCTGCACACATCAGGTGAAGTCTGGTGCTGGGAATCCTAAATTCTAAAGAAGACTCAGAATATCGAGGAAAAAAAAGAAGGAAATTGATCAAAATTATATGCCCAAATATAACATATATATTTATAATATATTTATATATTATATATAATATAAAATATAATATAAAATATCCATGCCCCGATCGCAATAGCAAAGTCACACCGGCTGCTGGGTCCCCCCGAACAGCGCTGAGCCGTCACGGACATGGACACGGAGCAGGAAAGAGGCCGGTGTCACAGCTGTGAGAAGCCCTCGGGGCACCTGCAGGGTGCGAGGCTGGACCGCAGGTGCCTCGGGTGTCCCGTAAGCAGCGACAGACTCTTACCAAGTTTACAACACGGGGCAGAAGCTACTCCTTCCAAAGGCGGCCTCAGGGCCCGTGAGAAAGGAGGGATGGTCAGTGGACGGTGCTGGACAGTGGCTCACTTTGTTATGAACAAAAGGTCAGACTCCTACCTGATGCCATGTTTGATCCGTGTCACACGGATGAAAGCCTTGAACGTGGAAGCTCGGAGCCGTAGAGGAAACGAGGAGGAGCTCTAGGAATGTCCCTTTGAATTCGAAGGAGACTTCTTTTTTTAAATTGTTTTAATGTTTATTTTTGAAGGAGACAGACAGACCATGAGCCAGGAAGGGCAGAGAGAGAGGGAGACACAGAATCAGAAGCAGCTTCAAACACACAGTGGAAGCTCAGTAAAATCAATCGCTGCCTTTTCCCCATTTTTCTTGGGGCCACTCCCCAGGAAGGATCTTCATTAAAACCATTGATTTTACGGTGTGAGTTTTTCCAGTGGAAATTGGGACACTGCATTTTTCCAAACCAATGATGACGTATTTCAGAAGCAATGGGAAGGCAAATTCCAACACAGTCTAGTTAAGGTCAGGGGAACATTCTGAAGAGAACACTGCTGTCTCCAGCGTCGTGGATACAGACCCATCAAACACCAGAGCCTTAATCTTTTGTGTTCCATGAGCTGCCCTCTCGTTACCCAAGGTTACGGCCTGTACCTTCCGGACAAGTCTCGTTTGCAGGTCCGTTTACAGGGAGGGTTGAGAAGAGGAGACCGCGGTGGATATTTTAGGAAGCAGGATCTCAGATTGGTAGTTAGAAAGCCAGAAAACCCTCTGAAGAAAGGCATGCACCCCGCTGAGATAGAGCACAGGGTGACGGCTTACAAGGAGCTTGGAGTCCTGAGGGGCAGAGGGACCTGGGGCTCAGGGGCCTGAGCTTCTGCTCCTGCAGTGTCTCCTCCGTCCTTCACCAGCAGGAGCGGGCGCCGCCCCCGCCTTGTGAAGGTCACTGGGTTTCACTCAGGGCGTCCACTTCCACCTGCTGGGAACGTCTAGTTACAAACTAGGACAGAGGCCCCAAGCTTGAAGGGCTGGAAACGTTATGTAAAAATCTGATCACTTGTGGATTGCTTTCCGGGGTGCAGTTATGTGGAGCAGCCAGACGAAAACAACTCAGAAGCCAAGTCCTGGTTTGTCCCGTCCCCCCTTGTGCCTCCCCCTGCGCC
>NC_043706.1:144373956-144395746 GCF_006229205.1 Suricata suricatta
ACACACAGATACACACACATAGACATATACACACCCAGGCTCACACACACACACACACATAGACGTACACACACCCAGACTCACACACACACACATAGACGTACACACACCCAGACTCACACACAGGCCCGCGCCCCTTGTCCCCTGCCCCCTGGTCTCCCTCTTGCTAATTCGCTCACGTCAGAAAGCGCACACCCTCACGATGTCTTTACCTAAATTATGTTCCACTAGTTCAGAATTGGCTGTTTGTCAGGTTCCGAAAATTCGGTGAGCTTTAGCTCCTTGCTCCGCACCGCAGCACACCTGCGCACCTGCCCCGGGGGGTCCGGGGGGTCGTGAGAACCGGCCCACGCCGGCCGGTCGGGGCTCCGGGCGCGCCGCCTCCTGCTCTCCTGGCCGGAGGGAACCGCACGCACAGTCTCCCACTCGTCCCTCAGCTGGGCGAAGCCCCACACACTGTCCCCGTCGCCTCCGGCTGGCTCAGTCAGTTAGGCGTCCGGCTCTGGCTCGGGTCACGATCTCATGGTTCACGGTTCGAGCCCCAGGTCAGGCTCTATCCTGACAGCTCGGAGCCTGGAGCCTGCTTCGATTTCTGTGACTCCCTCTCTCTGCCCCTCCCCTCCTCTCTCTCTGTCTCTCAAAAATAAACACTAAAAAAATAAAAAATAAATAAATGTGACAATGGAATGAGAAAATCATAGTTCTAAAAAACAAATACAACAAAGCAGTTTCAAAATTTACCCACTGAACAGGCAGGCGGAGCCCAGGGTGGGGAAGGACGGTGAGGTCGGGCTCAGATGCATGCGGGTCTCCAGCCAGCACCGGGCCCCTCGGCTCTGCTCTTCTCGCAGGCTGCCCGTTAGTCAGCACCAGTGGGGACAGTGTGCCCTGGGCCCCCGGTGACGAGTCCCACAGCAGGAACCGCGTGTGTGCAGCCTCCACAGTCTCCCCTGGGCTGCAGGGCTCGGCCACCGGAGCGCAGCAGCCAACCTGAAGGCCGGGCTGGCAGCGTGGGGCCGTGACGCCTCCCAGGAAACCATCCCCTGACTCCCGTCTCTTCAGAAGGATTCCTAGCTGGGGCTCTGCTTTTACACCCACCGAATGGTGGGAGAGATAAATCGTGGGCCCAGTTAGCAATGGCCGCTATGGCCCGTTCCTGTTCTTGTTGTGCTTCGGCATGCGTAAATGGGGCCTAAGTCGTTGTTTGAAGAACTTGGTCTTCAAAACTGTTTGGCTTGAGACGGGGAAGTTCACTGACGTTCAAGGCTTAAGGGATTTTTCCGTTTAAGTTAAATTAGTTCATGACCCACCAGACGTCCCTACTTTGAGCCTGGGGATACTCGACTGCCAGATTTCACAAGCAGACAGACACACAAACACAGGGCACCCGGTTAAACTTGACTATCAGACAATGAATAACTTATCAGCATAAGGAAGCCCATGCAAGGTTTGGGACACATTTATACCAATAAAAACGTGTTACCTACAAGTTACATGGACTGGGCGTCTGTTGTGTCCGGCAGACCTCTCTGCACCCCCAGGGGTCCTCCGGGGCTGTGGCCCACGCGGCCCAGCTCAGTGCGTCCTGGAGGCTGAAAGTGGAGCCACGCCGCCTTCCCAGATAAAACCCAGATCCATACAGACAGTCAGGGATGGTCTTGTATTTTCCAAGAATTTTGAAGTTTACTTCCAGATCATTTAATAAAATTAGTCTAAAAGTTCGAAAACACCCACACGACTGCTTGCGTCCGCTTGGCACCTGGCGCAGGTGTCCAGCCTGCATCGCTCTGTGTCCACATCAAGTTGTCCAAAACTCGGCCATCGAGACACAGACGAGGGTCTTCTGTGAAGCGTGGAGTGGGCTTGGGCCTGGCGGCGACGTGACGTCCCACACACGGTACAAAAGCAGGTGGACGCACGGGTCCAACTGGGAAGGGCGGCCGGACCGGGGTTCACGCGCCCGTCCAGACCACCGGCCCGGGCAGCTCGGTGCCCCAGGCCCCGTTCAAGCGGCCGGTTTGAGCTGAACATCCCTTGTCACATTAAACTGTTGGTTTTATTTAGTGTTGTAACTTGTGCGTAGCTTTTCAGTTGTACAAGAATCAAAAGAATAAGGATTTTATATCTAACGATCTGTGGCATATTTTAAGTAACATAAAAAATCATTTATGACAATATTGTGAGTATATGAGATTTATTTGTTCTTTTTGGAGATTCTACACTGACCTCATTCTGAGAATCTCAGCAGAGGTGACAGTGACACGGGACCCTCTCCTGCTTTTCTCTCCTCGTGGTTGGTTTGTCTAGCTGCTGGCACCACGGTCCCTTGGGCCACACTGTCGAGCCTGAGACGCCCCTTCAGGAAGCAGGGCACAGGGTGCGCTTCAGTTCGCTGCTGCCCAGAGTGTGAAGGGGTTGGGGGTGGCGGGGAAAGAAGGAAAACCCGAGACCCCCTGGTGTGTCCACCGCCCCCCAGCCCCTCCCATGCTGCATGCGGCAGGACCGGAACGGACAGGTGGGCTAACTCCAAGCACAGGTGGCGTCCATGGCGGATGCTGGGGGCTGCTGGGGTGACTGCACCCCCTAGTTGCGAGGTGTGGGCGGGGCTAACCTGGCAACCCGAGTTTCCAAAAGCTTCTTTGGGAGAGTCAGTCCCAACATAGCAAGCCTATTTGCATGGTTATTTTTTTTTTTTGCTAGCCAAAATTTAAATCAAGACAAATGAACTCCAAAATGCTGACATTAAAAAAAGAAGAAGAAATTATACAGCATTTTTTTCTAAATTTTGAATGTAACTGGAAAATTTTAGATCCCCTCTTTATTAAAAACAAACAAAAAAACAAGTTCAGATCAGTTCATCTACTTCTTCACACAGGATTGTAAATAAAACCAAAGGAAACTAAACCACAGAAATGTGTTAAAGTGCACTGCAGATGTGAGTTGAACCCACCAGCAGCTTGGATTTGAGGTTGAAACCCCATCCTCAAGTTTAAGGCGTCTTGGACTTGACCCTGAGACTCTATCACCTTCTGAGTTTAAATTGCACTGATCCCAGCGACACAGAGGCTGCGTTTTCAGCAGAGTCATCTAGGGTTTTGGCTGAACACAGTTAACATGATTGTAAAATGTTTTACTAACCTCTTTTGACTACTGGCTTATTTGAAACAAAAGTTACACAAGCACAGGCTGTGTTCAGCTGTCACACTAAGTAAACTCTTAAGTGAGAGAACTTTCTGGAACAAATTTTTTAAGATTAAAAAGTAAAATTTTTAGAGACTTCAGGAAAACAATCTTTTGAAGTCAGTCAGAAGGCATTTTCTATTTACTCAACAAGACAGAGGGTTGGTGATCCAAGGTGGCCCAGCAGCCCGGCGGAGGACAGTTCTGGGCCAGGGATGGCAGGCTCCATGGACTGACCACAACGGCTGGACACCACGGCCAGACCGGAGGCACCGGGCCCTCACGCGGTTAGCTCCAGGCCGGAGAAGGGCGGCTGCGGAGAAAGATCTCCTTCCCACAACATTAAAAAAACATGGCGGAGAGCTTCGCCACGGCCATGAGCAGAGTCGGGCCACAGTCGCTCCTGCGTGTGCAAATTCTCAGTCCACTCGAGGCATCTGATGGAGGCGCACTTGAGGGGCTCAGTTGGCAAGTGTCCGACTCAGCTTTAGCGCAGGTCAGGATCCATGGTTTGCGGACGGAGCCCCGCATCGGGCTCCAAGCAGACGGCACAGGGCTTGCTTGGGACCCTCTCTTTTCCCTTCTCTCTGCCCCTCCCCGCTCATGCTCTCTCTCAAAAAAAAAATTAATTAAAAAAACAATGCCAATCGAGCACTTAGGGGGACAGTTGACTCAGCCCCAGCGCCCTGCGCTGAGTGTTCCTCCCTCGGAGGGTCATACGAATGTCTGTCTCATCGTTTAATTTAGCTGTGGTTCTAATACGGCTCACTTAAAAAAAATATCCTTAGTGCTGTGAAGTAAACCAAAAAAGACACAAAGCAAAAGTCTGCTGTTCACTTACTCACCACCTACACAAGTGCTGCCAGGTCAGCCCCGGGGTTAAAAAGGGGATCATAAGTCCCACGGGTCTGTCCCCAACCCCGATCCGTCCCACTCACAGGGTTCACTGCTTTTCTGTCCACACAAGTAAGCACCTACTTGCTTTCCTGAAAAGGTTTAACAGTAAGCATATGATAGTGTCGTGTGCTGTTGAACTTTATCAAAATAGGATCAGGCGGGGGACGGTCCTTTGAATTCCCTCAGGGTTCTGTCTGCGAGATGCACCTGTTACCGCTTGGGCCGCGGTCCCTTTAGCTGTGCTGCCCTACGTGAGTCCGCTCCTGAGGCTCCCCTGCGCGGGAGGTGGGGGCTGCTTGCAGATCTGGGGGGCGGCGGGGCCCGTGCTGCGAATCACCTGCTGCCGCTCCGGGCTCGCGAGCATGAGTCACCCGCTAAGGGCAGCTTGCTGGTGCACAGGGATAGATGTCACCATCTTTAGAGAGGAACTCAAACTATTTTCAGGAGGTTCACCCATCCATACCCCGCCCTGTGCGGGTGCTGCCTGCAGAGCAGGTAGACGGTCTCAGACGTGGCCATGCCGGTCGCTGAGGGGTTGCACCCGCCGCTTGGTCTAATTTGCATCCCTGGGCAGTTACTGAGACGGGGCATCTTTCCATCCACTCACTGACACTAGGGCATCCATCTTTGGGAGCCGAAGTCTCTTACTTAATTCTCCTTAATGGTGATTGCCTCACTGTGTTCATATGCAGATGATCTTAATATAGTTTGGATAAGAGTTCTCTGGTCATTAAATGAATAGCCTTCCTTTGTGTGCTTTCCCTTTTCTCTTTCAATGAGTGTCTTTTCTTTTTTAGAAATAGAGAGTGAGGGAGAGCATGAGTGAGGGCGGGGCAGGTGGGGTGGACAGAGGAGAAGGGAGAGAATCTTTAGCCGGCTCCAAGCTCAGCCCAACACGGGGCTCGATCTCTTGACCCCATGACTCTGAGATCATGAGCTGCGCTGAAATCGAGAGTGGGGACACTTAACTGACTGAGGCACCCAGACGCCCCTCCATGGGTGTCCCGACGAATAGAAATTCTTTTCTATTTTGGCCAATGCTAACCTCTTGAAAGGTTGATTTAACTTCTTTTTTTTTTTTTTCTAATGTAGACATTTCAGGCTATAATTGAGCCTTTAAGTATGCCTTAGTAGAATTTCATGTTTTCATGTTGATTATTTTCTCTGCCACTCATTTTATACTGGTTTTAAATTTCATGCTGATTTTTTAAGTGTATTTATTTTGCGAGACAGAGGTAAAGAGAGAGAGAGAGCAGGGAGGAGCAGCGAGAGTGGGGGAGGGAGAATCCTAAGCAGGCTCTGCACTGTCAGCACAGAGCCCAACTCAGAGCTCAATCCCATGAACCGTGAGATTGTGACCTTGGCCAAAATCGAGAGTCCCATACTTAACTGACTGAGCCACCCAGGTGCCCCAATTTTTCCTTAAACATCTGTGTTATTTGGAAGTTAAATGTTTAATTTCCAAACATATCAATGTTTTCTATCCATCCCTTTGATAGAAATTTCTGGCTTGTTTCACTGTGGTCAGAGAACCTGTTCTGTATGAATTCAATACGTTGGATTTGGTGGGACTCTGAGTCCAGTGAACTCGGTGACACTCGGGAAAGGTGTCCTATGTCCTTACAAGACAACAAAAGCAGCACCTTAAGTTTCATAAAGGGCTGAGGTATTAGAACTACTACTATTTCCTTTGACAGATGAAGAAACTAAGTGAGGCCACACTTGTGAAGTCCATGATTGAAAGACGAGGCACACTCCACACATCACTGAAACGTTTGGAAGCCATTGCATGTGCAGTGATATTAGGCTTAGGAATTTGCAAGGATTTTCGGAGCTCTGCCCCAGGAATTGGGGGTCAGAGACCGGTATCTGTGGATTTCCCCCTGTCCTCTCATGGGTGTTAAACTACGTTCCCAGTACACTTACTCGTGAGCTAGTATCCTTTCTACCATGAGACAAATGTTGCCAGTAGCTGAGACCCCTTACAACCACTAAAGAAAATAAAACTTCAAACCTCTATATTAAAAAAAGAAAACTTCCGTGTTTTGGGATGGATTATTGCATAATCCGCACAGTTATCAAGCTCTGACGTAACCGCTTGGAGATTTTAGCGCATCTTGTGCTCCCGTGACTCGATCACACCTGGTTGGCTGGGGAAGAGGGCGGGTCCACAGCTGGTGGCCAGGCCGCTGAGACCCGATGCCGGGATCTGAGCCGACTCCTGGGAGCCGCCCGGAGGTGCGCGTCCGCGGTCCCTGGCACCCGCGCAGCCCATGCGCCGGGCCTGCGGTCCCCTCCTGGCCGATGCATCGATCACCCTTGGGACTGTGCTCATCAACACCATCCTACGGAGCGCAGAGAAGTTCAGAGAGATTGTCACAACTTTATGCCCCGACACCGTGGGGCCACAGACAGGGTGACGTTTTGCCCTGGTGAGCTCTAGCCAGTCACGAGTTCGGCCTGTGTTCTCTACCAAAAAGCTGGATGCTGTTTTCACCTGAAGTAGAGTCAAAGCGACCCGAACAAAGTCTGCGTGACTCCACTCTTGTGCCTGCACTCAGCAGGGTCTGGAGGGTCCTCGGCGTGCTCCAGGGTCTGGCCCACGGCCACGGCTGGTCCCACCCAGAGCAAGATCGGCAAACCCTGTGAATACTTCCTAACATCTTTTTCTGCCTGTACTTTTCCTTTTACTCCAAATTCCCACAGAATTGACAGTGAGAGCCAACCTTGGCAGCCCCACCGTCGGCAGGGAGCTGCCTGCCCTCTGGGCTCCAAGGAGTAGGGCTCGTGGGCCGAGGACAAGGGTGCTGGGGCCAGAGACTCCCCTTGGCTGGAGCAGGGACCCCATTCCGCCCCACGCCGACCTGCGCGGCTGGCTGTGGGGGTGTGTGAACGAGCTGACGACCTCGTGCCCAGTGCCGGTGGCGCCAAGTCGGCTGTGGGGTCCTCAGCACGTTCTGTCAGCGCCTCCTTTGTCTCTGCCCTTCACCCCAGAAGAAGAGGGTTCCCATCATTTACACCCAGGATGGCGCTCACCGCGGTGTCTGATTTTAACCAGAATCTTTATGGATTCAGGCTTTTACCAGTTTCCTTCAGGAGAGGCCCCAACCTTTCCAATAAAAGTTCACTTCTACAGATTTCAAATTACAATCCCACCTTGTGACACATTTTTTTGAGGTAGCTGTCCTTAGGGCTAGTCAATCAGCTAACGTCTAGCGAGGGCTTGGATGCCCCGTCCGGCGGTTCCGTAAGGAGGGAAACATGGCTCTTCTGTCTTGGAGTAGAGGGAACGCCACAGAGAGTGTCTTTTGAAAATAAACATTCACACCATCAAGAGACAGCCTACTGTGCCTAAATGTGTTACCTCGTCTCCCTTTCCTCACACCGGTGACCTAGGACGCACCCCTGACATAGACTGACTGTTAAATAAACAAGAGAGGAAGTACCACTTACCTTAGAATTCTTGTATTGAAACATTTTCCCATTAAAACTGCATTTGAACACAAGGGAAGGGAAGGAAAAAACAACAAAGAGGGAGGCAAACTGTAGGAGTGTCTTGAACACAGAGAACAAGCTGAGCGTGGCTGGAGTGGAGGGGGGCAGGGGCAGGCGGGGGAGGGGCATGGAGGGGGCACTGGTGGAGACGAGCTCTGGGTGTCCTACATGAGCGCCGAATCACCGGGTTCTACTCCGGAAGCCAACACCACACTGCATGTTAACTAACTAGAATTTAAATAAACAAGGAAAATAATAATAGCTTTAAAAAAGCTGAGCCCTGACCCACCCACCAGATCGCGTCTCCCACGGCACGCTAAGCCTCCACCGGGGTCCGAGACGGCCCTGCTCACACTGCGGGAAGGCGCCCGGGGTCTTCTCTGCGGAGCGCGCCGTCTTGGCCCATCACGGAGTCTGAGTTCGCAGGTGGAGGCCGGCGGGCTGGCCGTGCGGTGCGCGCACTTCGCGCAGGCCTCTCTGGCCCAGCGGTCTCCGTCCTCCCGCGGGCAGCGCCTCTGCTCCTACGACGGCGGGCACGGGTGTAAGTGGCTGAGCCAAGGGAGAGGCGCCGGGAGCGAGCTCGGCTCCGGCCCGGCCGGCCGTCTGCACCTGCTCGCCGGGACTCAGTTACCAGGCCTGGCGTCACTTCCCTTGTTTCAGTTCTCTCCGAAGAGACGCTCAGACTCTCTTTCCAGAGGGGTTTTAGCAGCTCACCCTCTCGCCTTCCCAGACATGCTCAGTCAGCGGTGTCTGGACCGCAGATGGCCCTCAGCGAGGACCCCCACGGGGCCACATATGCGAGGACCCCCACGGCGCCACATATATGAGCACCAGAGGCCTGTTCCTGAGTCCCGGGTCAGTGGGAACATAGCCCAAACTGACGCTCAGCGCCCCCGTCGGCCCCTTCAGAAAGGGAAGGAGGATGGAAGGACCAAGCTTTGTGCCCAAATGGAAGGGAAACCGGAGAGCAGGAGCCTTGCGGTCAGACAGCCAGGTGCCTCGGCTCTGGCAAGCCCCACACCCAAAGCCCGCCGTTGACCCCAACTCGTGAATCATGACGTTATTATTAGGAAAGATTGGGAAGAGGTACAAGCAAATATCCAAATGACAAAAAATAATCTATTCCTAGTTTGTTTTCATGTCAAGTTACATAAATAAAAACCATCTGGTTTTCTACATCTTTTAACAGTCTTCTTAGGTTACAGGAAGTTTTCTCAAACTGCCAGGGGACACAGGCGACATGTGTCACTACTTAGAACCAAGGCGTGCAAACATCACCAGCATGAGGACTTGAAATAACCTCGTGTGCTCTTTGTAATGCTCCTCGAGGCTCGTCAGGGATTCTAGAAACGATTTTTTTATTCCCAGCAAATGTGTAATGGCTTAACAAAGGCCACTTCTTAGCTATTTCTCACTAACAAAGGAGATAAGAAAATGTCTTTTTGACTCCACAAAGAACAGACATCCGGTTCTCCCCTCAAGACCCCGAAGTCACCGCCATGTGACTCCAGACCCGCCGAAGGAAGGGCACAGCTCACTCGGCAAGTCGTCCAGTCTCGTGGCTTTTCCAGGGAAGAGTGGCCGCCATTGTTTAGGTGTGCTGTCTTAGTCACAGCACTTAGTTCTTGGGCACCAAACACCAGTATAAGGAAAAATGTAAGTATATAAAGCCCGGAAGTGTCAGTGACCAGCAGCCACGTATACGGCTGCCCTGGTCCAGACGGTGATCCCACGGGTTGGCCCTAAAGGGTAAATTCTACATCAAAAGTTCGACCTCCAGGAGTATTCCTAAACCGACAGTGCCCCCTGGCCCTCACAGGCGTAAATGATTTCCTCTTTAAAGAAGAGCATTTCATCAGGCTATTGAGTGCGTCTCCGTATTATTAGTTGAACCACATATGAAGTCACAATTAAAAATTACCAAAACTACTGAAAAAAAATACCACCATGAAGGAGAGTCACACCAGAACAACCAGAACAAAACTAGAACATTGAGACCAAGGAGAAAAGACTATAACAAATAACCAGACATAATTAAAAATATAAAACTTGTAGCCATGAAAAATATAATCACTATAATTAGAAACTCGGGGATTAGTTCAAATGAATGATGAGAGATTAGTAAAATGAGGATTTCTCTGAAGAAACAGCACAAGAAGTAGCCAGAGCGGAAGTGAGCCAGTAAGTATGAAAGAGCTTAAAAAGGACACAGTAGACTAACGAATTCTACTGTGTCTCTAAACTGAATCCAGAATAAAAGGATGTTTCAAATTCTTTTAAATTCATTTAAAAATGGAACAGAAAACTCTTTTGGAAGAGTTAATAGCTGAATATACACTAAGTGTGACAAAAAAAATCCCCACACCTAGCCCTATTCCAATAAAGCTCAGAACACCAAACAAAAAGACAAGATTTTAAACACAGCTAGAGAGACAAGAAAGCATCTTAAATGGAATAATAACTAAACTATCAGAATATTTTCAAAAAGAAACAATGAAAATTAGAGACAGAAGAATACAATTTTCAAGGATCTGAAAGAAAAGAATTGCCAGCCAAGAATGGTGTGCCTCGCAAAATCAAATTCAAGAACAAGGGCAACAGAAAACATTCAAGATCAACAAGAAGAGTCGTTTCCAAGTAGAACATTGTTAAAAATAGTGCTAAACAACAGGCTTCAGGAAGGAGAAAATACTCACTGAATGAAAGTAAGAAATGGGGAAAAAAGGAATAAAGAGAAAAAAAGATAATTATGTGGGTAAATATAGGCAAATATATGGTAAATAATAATAAATAATAATGTTTTGGGGGGTTAGATACAATAAAATAATATAAAAAACTAGAATACACAGAAACGACTGCGTGTAAGCTGGGAACGACAAGCGATGTGAAAACATTCTGCTCCAGAGTTCCTCCTGCGAAGGCTGCAGCTCTCGTGTTCTCTTTCTCTACTGTCTTCATCAGGCTTTGCTAGTGGGATGATTCTGGTCTTTTAAATAGTTGAAAGTATCCCTCCCTCTTTTATTTTCTGAAAGAGGTTTTGTAAAATCGGTGTCAATTCTTTTCTAATATTTGGGAGAACTCCAGTGAAATCATTTGAGCCTGGAGATTTCTTTTTGGAGAGCTTTTCAGTTACCAATTCGAAGGCTTTAATGGTTATGGTACTATTCTCATTATGTATTTCATCTTCATTGAGATTTTGTATTTTGTGGTTTTCGAGGAAGTGGTTCATGTCGTCTAGGTTGTTTTGATTTATGAGCCTAACTTGCTTGTTGTATTCCCTTATTCTCCTTTTACTAGCTGTAGGGTCTGTAATGATGGTCTTGGTTTTATTCCGCATGCTGCTAATCTGTGCCTTCTCTCTCCTTATAGGTCAGTCATGCGACTCTATAAATCCCATTGCTCTTTCAAAGAAGTAGCTTTTGGTTTTACTGATTTTTTAATTGAATTTCTATTTTCAACTTCAATGATTTTTCTTTTTTATTGTTTCTTTTCACCTACTTACTTTTGATGTATTTTCTTTTTTCTAGTTCATTTAGGTGGGAACTTAGATTATTGATCTGAGACCTTTGCTCTTTTCTAATATAAACACTTTCTGTTACACACTTTCCTCTGAGCATCACTTGAACTACATCCCAAGTACTTTTACGTGTTGTGTTTTCATCGCCCTTCAGAGCATTTAATTTTTAAGTTTTCTTTTGCAACTTCCTTTTACAATCATGAGCCATTTGGAAGGCTGTTGTTTAATTTTCTTGTATTTGGAAATTTCCCTGTCAACTTTCAGTTATTGTTTCTAGTTTGCTTCCGTTATATCAGAGAATATACTGTTTGACTTCAATTATTTTCAATTGTTCTATGACCCAGGATACAGTCTATCTTGTTGAATATTTCATGGTATTTGTAAAAAAGTGTATTGTTGTTGGCTGGGATGTTCTATACACATCATTTAGATACGGTTGATTGGTTACGTTGTTCAGATCTCTATATCCTAGCTGTTTCTCTAATAGTTCTGTTAGTCACTAAGAGGGAATGTTGGAATCCCCAACTCTTACTGTGGATCTGCCTCTTTCTCCTTTCAGCTCTATCTGTTGTTGTTGTAAGTCTGTTTTCAGCTTTAGTAAGGTATAATTGACAAATAAAATCATATATATTTAAAGTGTACAGTGCGATGATTCGATACATCGACTTTGTGAAATGATTTCCACAATCAGGCTAACACACCCACCACTTCGCATAGTTACCTTCTTAGTTTTGTGGTGAGAATGCTTAAAATCTACCACTTTAACAAATCTCAAGTGTATAATTACTAACTATGGTCGCCCTGCTGTACAATAGATCACTATGCAGTACTTTTTTGTCTTAAAATTGTCAACTCATGTATTTTGAGGCTCGGTTGCTTGGCACATATGTATTTCAGATCATTGTGATTTCCTGATGGGTTGATTTCTTGATCATTTATTTCTAGTAATTTTCTTTGCTCTAAAGCCTACTTTTTCAGATAATCAATATAGTCACTTCTGCTCTTTTGAATTTCTGGTTGCACACATCTCTCTTTCCACCTTCCTGCTGTCAGGCTAGCTATGTGAAATTAAAGTGACTTCTCATAAAGTGCATATGGTTGGTGATTTCCTTATCCACTCTGCCAATCTTTGTCTTGATCAGTATATTTGGGCTGTTTATATTTATTGTGATTTATTCCATGTTAGAGCTTATCTGCTGTCATTTTATGATTTGGCTTCTTACCTTTCCTTGTTTCTCATTTCTGTTAATGTTTTTTTTCCTTCTTTGTGTTAGTTAAATATTATTTCGCGTTCCGTCCTAATTTACTTACAGTATTTTTGAGTGAGTCTCTTTGTACAGTGTTCATAGTAGACGCTCTGGATATTACAATACATGTGAATGGCTTATCACACTCTACTGGTACCAACACTTTGTCACTTTGAGTGGATGTAGAACCTCACTTGTACTTATGTGACTTCCCCTTTCCTGCTTTTCAATATCCTTGTCTTGTTTGTCAAATGGAGTTATGATTTGTGTCATAATTATCAAATATAACTTATAGAATCATGAGAAAATGTGTTTAATATAGACGCCTGTATTCATGCTTCCTATGGTTCCTTCTTCCATCTCGCTTTATCATTGTCTTTATCACTGAAATTTTCCCTGTAGCCAGAATGTAAGCACAGACTTGCTAGTGATAAATTCTTTTTACTTTTCCTTCATCTAAATATGTATTTAGTTCCTTGTAATTTCTCAACGTTATTTTTTCAGACACTGACTTTGCAGTTAACAGCTCTTTTCCATCACTCAAAAGTTGCACTAATGGGGTGCCTGGGGGGCTCAGTCCGTTGGGCCTCCAACTCTTGATTTCAGCTCAGGTCATGATTCCAGGGTCATGGGGTTGAGCCCTATGTGGGCTCTGCATTGAGCATGGAGCCTGTTTAAGATTCTCTCTCTTTCTCTCTCTCCCTTTGCCTCTCTCCCTTGCCTGTGGTCTCTCTCTCTCTCTCTAATAAAAAAATAAATAGGGCGCCTGGGTGGCTCAGTCAGTTAAGCATCCAACTTCAGCTCAGGTCATGATCTCACAGTTCGTGGATTCGAGACCCACATCAGGCTCTGTGTTGACAGCTAGCTCAGAGCCTGGAGCCTGTTTCAGATTCTTTGTCTCCCTCCGTCTCTGACCCTCCTCTGCTCCTGCTGTCTCTCTCTCTCTGTCTCTCTCTCTCTCTCTCTCTCTCTCTCTCTCAAAAATAAATTAAAAAACATTTAAGAAAAACTTAAAATAAATTAATAAAAATTTAAAAGTATGCTGACAGTAAGAAGAAAATAAAGAAAAAAAAAGACAAGAGACAATAAGGAAAGGAAAAGATAGTGTGTGCTCTCTTTTGCCCTCTATTGTTTCAGAGGAGAGATCATTTGAGCTGGTGTTTTCCTATAAGCAATGTATTGTTTCTTTCTGGCTGCTTTCAAGATCTTTTGCCTTTAGTTTTCAGAATTTAATTATGTGTTTTGATGTGAATTTCTTTGGATTGATTCTGTTTGGAATTTGCTCAGTCTCTTGAATCTGTAATTTGCATTTTTTGCCAAGTTTGGGATGTCACTGTTTCCTGGAGTGCTCCTTCGGCCCTGCTCTCTTCCTCCTCCGGGACTCTCACGAGGAAAGCATCGGGTCTTCTATTAGTCCCACAGGTCCCTCTACTACGCATGTCCTCATTTTTTTTGGTTCTGTTTTTTTTCTTTCTATCCAGACTCAGTGAATCCTGTTTATCGGTCCTGAGACCCGTGAGGCCGTCCTCTCTCATCTCTGCACAAGTACTGCCCGTCCAGCGGTTTTTTAAATTTCTATCATTGGTTCTGTCAGTTTTGTCATTTCTGTTGGGGTCAGTTATAACTTTTCTGTCTTTGCTGAGATGAACTTGTCTTTTCTTTAAGTCAGGCTACGCTTCCTTACTCATGCAGAATGTCAATCACCTGTGAGCTCATGCCACAGGACGCCAGTCACAGACTCGGTGTTAAGTCACAGACCCGCCCAGCTGCTTCTGACTGTCAGTCTAAAATATCTTATTGGAATGTTTTACTAATTCAGCCCTATGTGCGTAAAACCAAGTTGAGGCAATGTCTCATTATCAGAATTTTGTGCACCAGAGAAGGGACTATGGGGTGCTCCAAGTAGAGCTCAAGAGAGACGGATGGAAGGAAGTCTGTTCATCTTCTTCAACCAAAGAGAGCACGAGAATTATCTTACCATTATTATGTCTTAACATCATGTGTAAGATTTTATATTAAAAATAGAGAGGAGGGGCACCTGGGTGGCTCAGTGGGTTAAGCGTCCAGCTTTGGCTCAGGTCGTGATCTCATGGTTTGTGGGTTCAAGCCCCACGTTGGGCTCTGTGCTGACAGCTCAGAGCCTGGATCCTGTCTTCGGATTCTGTGTCTCCCTCTCTCTCTGATCCTCCCCTGCTCGCACTGTCTCTGTCTCTCAAAAATAAATAAAAACCATAAAAAATTAAAAAAAATAAAAATAAAGAGAAGGGTTCTGCTGCTGAAGGATTCAGAACATTATAGACCCAGAGGCCTATGAAGTTCATAGAAGCAGCTTAGTAACGGGCATCGGGACTGAAGGGCTAACAATGCTGACAGTTTCCATTTTTTCATGTTTTCAGAGAATTTGTAATAGTTTTCTGAAGGCTTTTTTTTATGACAGCTGCTTTAAAACCGTTGTCAGATGATTCCAAAGTCTGACTCATCTCGGGCTCCGCGTCCGCCGAGCGCCTTCACATTCAAGCCTGGGCCTGTCCCAGGTCCCCGAGTGAGACGCCGCCACATGCGTGTTGGAGAGAGAGGGAGAGGTCTCAGCCCCTGGGGCGAGGCTGCTGTCCGGGCTGGGCGCTCGTGGGGCAGACCCGGCGCTGGGGTTCCTCGGGGCCCCTGCGCTGCGGGAGGAGAGCCTCAGGCCCCGGAGGCCCGGAGGCCGCGGAGGCCGCCCATCAGGGTCAGAGACTGCCCTGCGCTCTTAGGCGGGGAGGCAGGATGAGGCCCCGATGGGCGCTGCCTCTGGCTGCCGGCAGGGTCCTGAGTCTGGCCCCTCGGCCGGGGCAGAGCCGTGGTCGCCTGGTGCCGGACAGCCGAGGCAGCGCTGCTACCTGGACTTTGCTCTGATGCGAGGCTTGGGTCTGGGCGCCCTTCAGACACCCCCTGCTGAGGGCCCCCCCCGCCCCCGTCCTGGGGCCACCCCCACCCCCTTTGTCCAACCGCGTCGGGGATTCTCTGAAGCAGGTCCTCACCATCTCGGAAGATCAGAAGTTCTGCTTAAACTATAGGGTAAGCTGTGGTCTTGCACAACGTCAAGGTAAAAGTCAGTAGAGGAATAGAATGGACACATCCTAAATCAGAAGAACAAAGGAAAAGAGAGCGTTAAGGATAAGAACAGTACCGGTCGCTTACGGGTGCTGACTGCGCGCTGGGCGCACACCCTCCTGCACACAGAGGCACCTGCCGCCCAGCTCTGGTGAGTCTAGTTTTCATCTCGCTGAATATCCCAGCGTTCCTGTGTCCAGACCCAGCCTTGTCCTTGAACTCCCGGTTTGTATGGAAATCGCTCCCTGAAATCTCCACTTGGACACAGAGATCGTTGAAACAACATGTCCAAACCCAAACTGTGGTCTCCTCAAACCCAGCCGATTCCTTGGGGACTTCTCGCACCTGTGAGTGACCGCGTCTGCCTTCCAGTGGCTCAGGTCACACTCCCGGGGCCACCGTCGGCCCCCTGGCCCTCATCACACAGATCCGGTCCCTTGGCACGTCCAGCTGCGCTGCCCACGTGTCCGCATGTCCCGTGCTGGCAACCTGCGCCACGCCACCCAGGCACCTCAGGACGTCACTACAGTGTCCCACGTAATTAGTGCCGTGGCCCCTGAGCGTTCTCGCTGCCTCTTCCTCTGGCCGTGGTGGTGAGAGGACAGCCAGGGTCATCCAGCCGGAAGTTAAGTCAGAGGCACTCAGGCCCCCGACTCGGGCGCCCGGCGTCCCCTTCTCCGGAGGAAGACCCACCACGGCGTCGGCAAGCCCTTGTGCGCTCTCCCCACTCCCAGAGCCTCTTGTTCTGGAGACTGGACATTGTCTGCTCATCCATCTCCTCCAACTCCACACTCCCTGCCGCCCTGCTGTGTGCCCAGGAGGCCGACCTTTATGACCTGTGTCTACACAGTCCCTTTCCCTCTGGCTTCCGTCTTGGTTAGAATGGGTGACGCCCGTGGGGGGTCGGGACGGGCGAGGACCAAAGCGGGTCATTGTCTTCCTCCCCTTCTTCTCAGTGAAGGGTTGGCAGAGTCTGTTCCCCCTGATGCCCAGTGACTCGCAGGAGCCGCGGGTCTCCACGGGCTCAGTAACTTCAGGCCTCGGCACAGAGTCATCTACCTTGACCCTGACCACACCTTCGTACCTTTTCTGAATCCCATCTTTGTCTGCAGGGGCCCTGGCTTCCTCCCGTGTCCCTTCTCTGCTCTAGCAGGGCACCAGCACGCTCCCGCCTCGGTGCCTGGCATCCGCTGCCCTCTGTGCCGGGACCGGCCCGGCTCTGGGTGGACGCCCCCGGGCTCTCCACACACGACCATCAGGGCCACCTTCCCTCCCAAGTCGTGATCATCGTATCGAAAGTCGCAATATCCACTTCCTACCCAACACTCTTGCTTCCCTTGTGTCCTGGCTCTTTCTACGTAAAACCACAACCTGATGAAAGCGAGGGAGGGAGAAGCTGGCCACGCCGGGTGCTGCGGTCACCTGGGGGGGGTCTTCTGACTGGAAAGCACCCTACCCGATGCTCCTGATGCATTATTTCTGGAAATACTCAGGCTACTCCTGTGAGGTCAGTACCCTTTCTCTTTCCTTTTAGAAATGAGTCCGCACAGGCTGTGCAGCTCACCGCCAGACTCGAGTGGCCGGGGTCGGGCCGGGACTGGAAACACTCACTGCTTTAAACCCGGTGATGCCAGCCCTGCAGAACCGCCGCCCGGCGCTCGCGGGCGCTCGGAGGGGGGAACTGAACACGTGTTCTTTGGCACGTGGGCGCCGTGAGCTGCGACCTCCTGGAGTCACGGGCACCGGGCGGTCGTGAGCTCCGCCGCCGCTGCCTGGTCACCGCAGCCCCGGCCGCGGACCTGCCGTGGGCTCCCCTCTTGTGACAGTGACAAAACCTGTGCTCAAAGCGTTCCTCCTCTCTGCTCACCTGATCCCGTGTGGAGCTGCTCCGGGGCGGGGTGGTCCCCAGCCCCGCGGCCGCACCGGCTGCACCCCGGCCGGCGTGCGTGCCTGCACTCGCCTGCCTCCCTCCTGCGGCCGCCGCACATCTTTAATCCATTACTGCTCTTATATAACTTTGTTTTGCTGCTTGGACTTCCATTCCCATGACTTTATGCTGAAAAACATTCTCAGATCGAGGCTTTGCGTTTCACAACCGCTGCCGAGCTGGCTGCCTGCCGCGAGCTGGCCCCGGGGGGAAGGACTCGGGCCCCAGGCAGCAGGCTGCATGCACCTCCGCACAGGTGGTCACTACCTGCACCAGGTGAGGCTCCCGCCTGTCACCCGCCTGCAGGCCTGCTGCTTGCACCCGTCACCTCTGTGCTCTTGCCGGACACTGGGTGCATGGCTGTGCTGTACTCAGGGTTCTGTGCCTGCAGAGCACCTGGGCTGTGCCTGCAGAGCACCCTGGCTGTGCCTGCAGAGCACCCTGGCTGTGCGTGCAGAGCACCCTGGCTGTGCGTGCAGAGCACCCGGGCTGTGCGTGCAGAGCACCCTGGCTGTGCCTGCAGAGCACCCGGGCTGTGCGTGCAGAGCACCCGGGCTGTGCGTGCAGAGCACCCTGGCTGTGCGTGCAGAGCACCCGGGCTGTGCGTGCAGAGCACCTGTGAGCTGTCGTGTCACTACTCCCCCATCTTGCACTGACCTATGAATGTGCTAGTTTTAACCCCCCAACTAGACTGTGCACTTTGTGTTCAGAGCTTAACCAGCACCTGGAACACTGACGGGTTTGAGAGAGAAAATAGCTCAGTGGCTCTTAAATTAGAAAAACGTTTGCATTGGAAACTCCTATCTGCTCATAGGGAAAATTTTATTTTCCATCTTAGTTAATAATTCCCTTCCTTCTGCCTTTGCATTTCACTTGCTTTTCTTCCTCTAACTTCGGGGCCTGGAGGTGCAGACCTTTGATTACACACTCTCGGTCTGCGGCCAGTGGCCACAAAGACCGTGTTCTCCGAGCTCAGCTCAGATACACCCTCACGCCGTGATGCATGTTCACTGCTTTGCAATCACAACAGATTTTCCAATTTCCATCATACTTTTTTCAGTAATGATACAGAGGTCTGAGGGGCAGTTTGTTTAGTTGTCTTCTGTTGTTGATTCTGCTGAAATGCATTGTGTGGGAAGACATACTTTGTGTGATTTCACTTATTTACTTTTTCCCAGACCAATCTGAAGGTCTTACTTTTTTTTTTTTTTTAATGTTTTGTCCCTGTTTCTCACACTGACCGCAGACCTGGGGTCATAAACTGCTGGGATGGGGAGCCGGGTAACGCGGCTTCAAATACACAGACCAGCTGCTGTCTCTCGCGCCAACAAAGCAAGACCGATACAAACCAAAGGTTGCCCACCAGGAGAGGGAGGACTCTGCAGGTGCCTCATTTTCTCGGACGACTACCTTTCACTCCCGGGGTCCAGGCTTGGCGCTGCAGCTCTGGCCTCGCCTTCCCATCCCCCCTCGGGCGGCTGGGGCGCTGTGTCTGGGCCCAAGGGAGGCAGCCTGTGGGTGGTCCGTGCGCACACACGTAGCTCTCCCTGGGCTGGGGGCGCTGGTCTGCATGACGTCTCCCTGGACAGGCCTGACCGGGCCCTGCATGGTGGCCCCTAACCGTCTAGAGGAATCCTGATCGGTGTCAGACGCGTGAAGCCCAGGGGTCAGCAGAAGCTACGGCCCCTCCCTGCTTTGAGAGACGGAGCTGAGGGGGGTGTGAAGCCGTTTTCAGTTCTTCCTGAGGGAGCGCTGGGCGCTGGCAGCGATCCTCACTGAGGTCTGCCCCCGAAAGCAGGATTGCCCTGCATGTCGGCTAGCTGAAATTGCCATCAAAACAACACAAAACAAGGAAACAAGACAACACAACCCGGAGGAGAGTCCTGGAAACTTCCCCCGACAGTCGCAGTTCAGATTCTCCCAGCAGCTCTGAGGGGCCTGGGGCCGCTCTCCTCCCCCGACTTCCTACTGGAAGGCCCAGGGAGCGGCCAGGGCCCACACGCCACCCGAGGGGCCGCCACACCCGCCAGCCTTCCGGGGAGTTGTGGCCGCAGGGACTTCAATCCGTGGTGACGGCCTTGGGAAGCCGGAAGGCAGGCCCCTGGAGCCCGACACAGCAGAACCCTAGGACCCAACGGAGGCGGGGGTGACGCAGCAAACGCCTCGGACTGGTCTGAAATGGAGTGTTCGAGACGCTGCCATCTCCCAGGACGAGCTCCACACGGCCGTTTGAGGACCTTTCACGCTCCTGCCAGGGCGTCCTATCCCACTGCTCGCTTAGCTGTGACCGTTGAGACACGCTTCATGGCCCAGCCGATCGGATAACTGTTCCTCGTCAGCTGAACCAAGAGGTTAGGCGGCGTGGTTGGGCACGGGGTTCTACATGTGTCCGGTCACGGGATGTACTTGTCACACTTTCTTGGGGCCTTTGTGGCCTGTTGACGTGATCAGCCTATGACAGACGGGTCCAAATCTTCAACAACTGTGCTTCTGGACCTTTCCTTTTCTCCTTTAGTAATGTCAGTTATTTCTCCTGTGTTTAACAATGTTATTAGATGCACATGAAATTATTGAGTTTCTCAAATTCCACATATGAGCGAAAACATATGGTGTCTGTCTCTCTCTGGCTGATGTATTTCACTTAGTATAACACCCTCCAGGTCCATCCAGGTTACTACAAATGGTTGGATTTCATTCTTCCTCATTGCCATGTGGTACTCCATTGTGTATATACACCACATCTTCTTGATCCACTCATCAGGTGATGGACATGGAGGCTCTTTCCATGATTTGGCGATTGTTGACAGTGCCGCTGTGAACATTGGGGTACATGTGCCCCTATGCATCAGCACTCCTGTATCTTTTGGATAGATTCCTAGCAGTGCTGTTGCAGGGTCATCGGGTAGTTCTGTTTTTAATGTTTTGAGGACCCTCCACACTGCTTTCCGGAGTGGCTGCACCAGCACACACCCCCCCCCACTGTGCGAGGGGCCCGTGACATTGCACGTTTCTCACCTCTCTTATCTTTATGAAATGTCCGTTTATCGTCAGTGCCGTGCAGTACTGTAGCTTCTCTGACGGCTGCTCTCCCTTACCGGCTGCCCCTAGAGAATGTGTGCACGGCTCCTCTCTTACGTCCGTGGACTTTTAACACGTCTGAGTCTTTTTTTATTTAAAATAAGCCTTTTGCCGACTCCGTATTGTCAGGTACGTTTTTCTTATTTTAGGTGGATGCAGTGCATCATCATCTTTCCGCGGGGTTGCTCGGTGGCTCGTAGTTAATACAGCCAGGGGACAGCTGTTGTTCAGACGGCCATCTTGCTCTTTGATTCTGTCTCATCTGTTTCTGTTTCTTTGTCCCATCTTTCCTGTTTTATTTCAGATAAATCGATTGTTTTCATCAACCAATTTTTTTTACTTTTATTATATTTTTAGTTAACATTCTTTTATTATTATTTTCAAAGTTACCCTAAAAATGACAACATGGACCCTTGATGAGCTCATGTCTAAATTAGTACTTTTAATATTTTCCTGAAAATGCAAGAAATGTGCCAGAATTCGCTCCATTGCGTACACTAATTTTGGAAGATTTTGCTTCCATGCTCCTCGTACAGCTCACACTTCACTATTACAGTTGCTTTAAACAGTTACCTTCCTCTTACACGGACTGTCTCTCTAGCGTTCCCGGCTCCTTCCTGGATTCTGTGCTGACCTCTAGGGTCACTTCGGGTTTCTTCCAACTTAGGCAGCTTCCTTTCCTCTCTCTTTGCAAAGTAGTTCCACGCTGGACATTCATCCGCTTTTCTTTGTCTCTTACGTCCTTACAGATCCAACCTACAGCAACTTGCCCGGGTTTAAAGTGCTGTTCTGATCCTGTTTGACCTGTGTATACGCGCATGAAAACTTCTCGAAATCGGGCCTGCAGGTCCCCGCTGCCCGAGGCCACCCTCCAGCACTGCGCCTTAGGCCACCACAGGCCAGATTTCTGTGGCGGGGGGGCGTTTGCATTTTCTAGAATGTCATGCAGAGGCGGGGGCGGGGGCCTATCCTCCTTCCCACTGGCCTCCTTTGCTCCACATGGCGTGTTGGGTCTGTGGCCACCGGCGCCCGGCAGGGCCCCCTGCTGCCTGAGCCCCTACCCCACACCCGCTGTGGGACACTTAGATGATTAACGGTGCTGCAGGCGTCTGTATCCACAACTTGGTGTTTCAAATGCACGAATCCCAGGGGTGAAGTGGTCATCGGCGGGCATGTTTCTTATGTTATGACTTTGCCACGCTGCTTCCCGTTCCCACGAGGAGCGCGAACATGTCAGGCCGTCTCTGTCCTTGCCCACCCCGAATACGCTCACAGTCGGGGTGCCAGGCAATCCAAGGGCCGCGCGGTGGCCTGGCTGCTTGGCTTTGCTCTGCTTTTCCAACGGTGACTGCTGCCAAC
>NC_043706.1:144395846-144407874 GCF_006229205.1 Suricata suricatta
TCTCTCTCTCTCTCTCTCTCTCTCTCTCTCTCTCTCTCTCTCTCCCACTTGTTCTCTCAAAAATAAATAAACATTAAAATTTTTTTAAAAATACCGTTCTCTATAGCACCAAGAAAGGGAGCACTTAGATATGACTACAACTAAGTGGGAGCATCTAGGCTGAAAACGACAAAATATTGATTAAAGAAATAAAAGGGATCTCAGCAAATGGACAAACACCCTGTTTGGGATTAGAAGACTTCATATTCCAAAGATGTCAGTTTTCCTAATCCCCGCTCCCCTCCCCCCCACTATTGGATCAGTACAACATGAATCCAATCACAGCAACTCTGTTCTGGAGACGACAAACTGAGTGTAAAGTTCACGTTGAAAGGCAGAGGAACTACAACGACCACCAAAATCCTGAAAAGCAGAAACAAGCAAAGGAATAGGTTGTGGGACTCCCGTGTCCCAGTGTCAAGACCGGCTCTACACCCACAGTGACGGGCACGGTCAGGCGCCAGCCCTGTGACGGACAGAGAGTCTGAGGCAGGAGAGCCCAGAACAGATGTGGGAGCACGGTGGTAAGTGACTTCCTGTGGAAGCTCAAAGGTATTTCCGGTCCAGAAAAGCAGTCTTTCAATCAATGCTGTTGGAAGACTTAAATATTCATCTGCAAAAGATTGATCCATATTTTGCTTAAAATGCAAACACTTCTTCCTAATGAATGACAGACTTAAACATGAAATGAAAAATCAGAAAACATCCACAACAAAACACCACAGGTAATCTGCTGGACCTTAGTTTTGGTGTTGATTTTGTCGATACAATGCCAAAAGCATGATCCTTAAAAAGAAAATTTTGCTAAATTTGACTTCCTCAAAAATTAAAACAAAACTCTTGCTTTCAAAAGACACTGTAAACATAATGCGAAGACAAGACTCAGACTTGGAAAACCTGTTTTCCAACTACAAGTCTTATAAAGACCTTGTATCCAGAACCCTCTCTCTTGCTCAACAATAAGTGTTGCTCAAAATTTTTTTGACAGGGACAATGCCATGGGTCGGCATGGAACCCGTGTTCGGTGCTGGGGTGGGGCAGGGGCGCGGCCGCAAGGCTGGCAGAGCCAGTACGGATGACGCTGCTGTTTCTTGCTATGTGAAGCATACACCTCCCCCGGGGCCCAGAACCCCCGAGGTACATCTTCATCTAAGTGCGGGGGAAACTTACTTTTCCACAAAAAGCTGTTTGTAAACATTTACAGCAATTTTATAACACCTCAAATTGGAAATAGCCAAGTTGTCCTGTAGCAGAGAATGGATAAACAAACGGGGGTCTGTTCACACCGTAGAATGAGTCTCAGAACTGAACAGGAGCCAGCGGCTGTTTCACAAGGAACATGTGCGGGTCTCCGCTCCGTTTGGGTGAGTGAAAGAGGCCAGACCCCAAAGGCTACATACCGCATCTTTCCATTTACATGACGTTCGGGAAGAGGCAAAACATGTAGGGACGGAATGGAGCTCAGTGGTTTCTCGGGGTTTGGGAAGAAGTACAAACAGGCCATGCAAGGAAATGCGTAGAGCAGTGGACTCCGTCTGTGTGGTGCTGGGGTAAATGACTACCTATTTGTCAAATGCCACAGAAATGCAAGGGTAAAATCTACTGCATGCAAAGTTTAAAAAACAATCAACCAGGGTTTGAAAGGAGCCAAGATGGAGTGCAGACTCTGACCAACTAATCGGACTGCATCACACATGATAACACAACTCAAAACCTTGGCTCCAGAACCGGAAGAGAGGGAGGGAGGAATCTGGTGGCGAATTAGGTCCGGACGACCTGAGGGGCTGTCTGGTCAGCCGCTTGGTGGAGCCAGAGGACCTCAAACGAAACCTTGCAGAAACCAAGTTACCTGTTACCTAGACAGATTGGCCACTCAAGCAACGGGCGTGAGGAAATTTTCCTAAACGTGCTGAATGCAGTGTTGGAGCACGTTTGCTGGCGAGGGCAGGTTAGTAGTGAAACCGAGAAAATGGGAAACACACCAGAGCCTGGGCCTCAGGCTTCTCGCCAGTTTTCATAAAATCACTCTGTCTTATGAGTTTTGACTGCGTCCTGGTCATTGTCTGGTTTTTCTCAGAACTGACTGGAACGTTCACCTGTCAGAGATCTGTAGCCTGAGCAGTTAATAACATAACATAAATAACTGATCATGTTGGCTCCCTACGTGCAGAATCAAATCAACGTTCCCCTGTTGTGGGGCTGTCACTAATCTGCCACTGGGCCGCCTACCACCCTCTGTGGGTAGAGACCCAACGTCACCAGAGTTCACACCATCCGGAATCCCCGCTGTTCCTCCGTCCCCGCCACAAAGACATCTCATGCTCATGACGCTCGGGCAGCTGTAAGCCCGCACGCGGGAGCCTGTCGGGGCTCTCACCATGTAAGGTGTGCACCTCTCAGTTTTCAACGTTACCTTACTTCCGGCAGACAAAGCAAATTCCGTCGGACAGTTCCTGCTTGTACTCAGTCTCCTAGCCAATGGGTACAGACTGCCTTTTCTCCATATGCTCCAAAGAAGCTTCTACTAGACTAGGACTTGGAAATCTCGTCTTTCTGAACAAGTGAAAAGGAAAGAAGAGACCCTGGAACCAAGCAGAAGTGACCCTGTCGGCTGCCGATGACCGCTAGCCAAACGATCAACTTTAGAGCCCAGATCCCTGGCATTCGTTTCACAGATGAAAAGCCACAAGGTATTTTTTTTAATGTTTACTTATTTATTTTGAGAGAGAGAAAGAGAGACCATGTGAGTGGAGGAGAGGGACAGAGAGGGACAGAGAGAGAGAGAGAGAGAGAGAGAGAGAGAGAGAGAGAGAGAGACCCAAGCAGGCCACACACTGTCAGTGCAGAGATACAGGCTCGACCTCACAAACCCTGAGATCAGGACCTGAGCTGACAGAGTCAAGCTCAGCTGCCTGAGCCCCCAGGCACCTTGGCCCCAAGGGCTGATCCTGAATCCCCTGGACCACCTTCCCAATAGGACATTTTACAGCAGAAGTTAGAATGTACCGACTTTTGGGAGAAGATAACTTACCCCAAGACCTTCAGATGAAGAATAAAATTATAAGAAGTAAATAGTTTCCACCCAAGACCCACTGAATTTTTTCCAGAAAGCCGGATCTAGAGATTATTATGCTTAATCTGCATCCTTTGTATCTCTATTTTCCCGTGGACTTCCGTTACTTCTTGCTTGTGTGAGTTCCATATTGTCACCTGGCACTTGTTACCTCTCAACTACGCTGCCTGCCGTGTTCCTGTAAGTGCTATGTCTTTTCATCCCCAGTCACTTCTGTTACGGAACTACATCCCCATGACTTAGGCGATTTACGCAATCGAAACAGCTCGGATTAGTCTCACACCCTTTGGAAGCCATCCAGCCTCTTTCAGTGTCTCCTAACAAATCCGCAGGTTTGTGACTGTACTCCACCATGAAGTGACGTTTTAGGTGCTATGTAATGATTATTTCAAGAAATTCCCGTGAACCAGTTGGTCAAGAGGAGCCGTTTGCTCCCCTGAGCAGACGTCTGTCAGGACAGCGCATCGCCAGCGTGAGCAAGATGCTCCTTTGTCAGGCGGCAGTGCTCGCGTCAAAGACGCCCCGGCAACTCTTGTGTCACCAGGCCACCGGCCCCAACCTGTCACCTCACAATCTACCAAACCGCAGTCACTTACATCGATGCGGTCTTTCCACTCCTGACACAAAAACTAAAGTCTCTGCCAAGTGATCTTTCTCCTTATTGCAGAAAATCTGATAAACTCATCTTTGCTTGATCAACACACTTGTTGTCTTGAGTGGAGTTGATAATCAACATTTAATTCTCACAAAAACATGGACTCAGGGGACTTTCGTGGCAAGGACTGGCTCGCCTTTAAATTTGATCCATTATTACTTTGGCTCTTCCAAGACCCCACCTCCAGAGAGAGTGAGTGATGCTGAGTTCTGGGTGCTCTGGCCATCCCCGGACAAACTTCAAGGCCCAGAGATTCTCAAGAGGCTACAATATAAAGGGGCACCTGGGTGGCTCAGTCAGTTACACACCCCACTTCAGCTCAGGCATGATCTCCCAGTCTGTGAGTTCAAGCCCCACGTCGGGCTCTGTGCTGACAGCTCAGAGCCTGGAGCTGCTTCGGGTTCTGTGTCTCCCTCTCTCTCTGACCCTCCCATGTGTATACTCTGTCTCTCTCTGTTTCTCAATAATAAACAAATGTTAAAATTTTTTTAAATAAACACTTTAACATTTTTAAGAAAGAAGCTACAATATACATTTTTTTGGTTTTCGTTTTACTGCTTACTTCTCACAGCACACATTCATTCCACACACAGACAGGACATTTCCCCTTTCTGTCTTTCTGAAAGCCCTTCCCGGCCAGGTCTGTGTGTCGGTCATGGGCACGTGTGTGTGGCGTGGCAGGAGAGGCATTAGCTTTCTTTGGCAAATGAAGAGCACGAGGCTTGAAGGGTAATATAATCTGCTGAAGGACATGCAATAAGTTGAAGAACTAGAATTCATATCTCGTGAAGCCCTGATAAAAATGGAAAAGAATTTAGAAATTTAACTCAAGTTTATATAAAACTCAAATTCAATGGAAATGTATTGAATAGGCCTTACTTAGTAAGATCTCATTCAAGAACTTCCAGTAGATCCAAAGACACTGAATCACGTGGACGGTGTCTTCCTTGGCAGCTGCCTACTTAGCGGCAGCTCTGAGGCACAGGCGTGAGCCCCACATGCCAGCACCTAACGGCGGGACTGGGGGTCCAGCAGGTGAACCGCACACCTGGACATTTAACAGCGGGGCCAGGCACCGTGTGCACGCCCCACAAGTCCAGGGTTCCGCACGCCCTCGGTGCCCTGCAACCACAACCCCAGTGCAACCTCAGAGCACTTTCGCTCTTGCTGCGCCGCTGCCCAGAGCGCTCATTCCTTCCCGCACCGCCACCTGCCTCCAGCCCCACCGCCACCGAGCTCTCTGGTCCCTGCGGGCTTGCGGGGCCACCGGTCACCCAGGGGGCCGGCTCCTCTGGCCCTGTGTTCTCGAGGCTCGCCGGCCCGAGGCCTGACTCGTGCCTCCTCGTCTTTACTGGACTGGCTTTGTAGACTCTTTCCAAACCTTGTGTTGCCCTAAGCGCGTCTCTGACTGAACTCACGAAGCCTTCGGAACACTTTTAAAGAAAAGTTTGAAGTTACTATTATCAGAAAGGATAATCCACAGCCTTTGAAAAGAATCTGTCCATGAGTAAAATCTCCTTGAAAAGCCCAGTTGTCGGGAGTGGCAGGGCCTCACGGAGAAGCGGCGCTGGCGAAGAGACACCCCTGGAGACCGCATTTCCCAGCGAGCGAGGAGGCCCTTCTTGAGAGAGTCCAGTCCTGATCCCACAGAACACGACACAAACTGGCCGCAGCATATTTTGAAAAGGACAGTGACAAAATTCTTTAGGTGTCGACGTGGAAACTGAACTTTACTTTAGGAGACAAATTAAAGTGTTCAAGTCCATGCATGTCCTAAGAATTACAGTTTTACGGGGAAACAGACTTTACAGAAACACCTGGAGGAGAAATTAAAGTGGGGGCTGTGGGTTTCCTGGTGCTCCCCCCACCCACGCTCCCGAAGTTCCCCGGCCTGTGGTTGTTCCGACCCGCGAGCACTGATGAGAAGGTTCCAGACTCGCCTCCAAATGGGTTAATGCATTTTCCAGACCTCCTTCACGCAGTCTAAATATAGAGCCACAGGAGTGTGGAGAATGTTCTGACGCACATCAGAAAATACTGGTTTAATCTCCAGATTCACTCTTGAATCGTGGACCAGCGGCCGGAGCTCCCTGACCCTCAGAGTCCGCATCTCTGACACTCGGGCCACAGCGAGGCCCGCCAGGCTGGCTGCAGTGACGAGTGAACACCGCCAAGTCCTGGGTTCAGCCTGGCTTGCGCTGGACCCTCCGGCAGGGCCTCCCGAGGCTCCTGCCAGGGGCTCTTTCCTTTGAGGGAGAGGCAGCCTAAGAAAAGGAGATCTTAAATTGCTCACCTGCGGCTTTAACGAGAAACTGAAAGCACGCACGGTTTCTGGCACCTTGGGAGGAACCGCAGGCGTAATTAACTCCGGCTGCTGGTTAGACTCCGGCCTCCTCTGCAGCTTCTCGCGGAGAAGGCCGTTTGTCTGTCCACCACTGGGCCAGCCGTGGGGAGGCCCCCGAACCCGCCACCGGGGCCCGCACCCTCAGCCGCTGCAGGCTGACGCTCTGGGCCCTCTGGGCCGCCGACGGGAAGGCCGTTGGAAAGTGCAGGACAGGTGCCTCCTCACTTAACAAAAGCAGCCCGGCTCCTCGAACTGGGCCGCCCCCCAGAGGCTGCGGGCGCAGCGGGGTGCTCTGTCCCTGTAGACCCTGCTTCGTGGCGACCTGCAGGCTCTTCTCCCCTCCACCCCGTCCCCAGTCTCCAGGTGGGGCCTGCTGGCCGCGTAGATGTGCTCCTGGAGGCAGGCGGGCCCCACCCCCCCCAACGTGAGCCGCTTCCACGCACCCCCGCGTGCACTGGGCCGGCTCAGTCTCCCCACCGCCGGCTCGGCGGCTCTGGCGGCGCCTCTTCCCGTGCTGTTTTCCATCCATGTCTTTGTTGACACGTGTGTTCGAATCTTCTGCCTGTGTTATAGTTGGTCGTCGATTTCTTGTGAATGAGCTTGGCAGTCCTCACACACTTCAAGTGTACGCTTCGCTCAGGTTTGTAAATGTTGCCCCCGGTCCGTGCCTGCTGCTGGCGCTCGGGTGGGCCGTCCTGTGACAGGGCTGCGTCCTTCACTTCCGTTACGGCCCACTCACCGAAGTCTCGTCTCTCACGGACCGTGCTCTTGCTCTCAAATTTTAGGTTGCTCCACACAAGGTCCCAAAGGTTATCTCCAGTGATTTTTACTAGAATTTTTATAGCTTTGCATTTTACGTTAAGTCTACCATCTATTTGGAGGTATTTTGGGGCATAGTGTGAGGTATGAATGGAAATTAATTTTTGCATAAGATACCTAATCGTTCCAGCAACCTCTGTTGAAGGCTCTTTCTGTCTCCACTACGTCGTGTCCTGATGTCCGCATCTTCCTTAAAAGCCAGCAGACGCAGCGTGTGGGTCTGTTCCTGGACCACGTAGTCTACTCACCCGTGACACCACACCGTCTTGTTTATACATCTTCACTGCATGCTTCGGAATAAGGTGGTAAATCTACTGTTGTTCTTGTTCAAAGCTGTGTGGCTAATTTTGCTACTTGCATTTCCAAGTAAAGTTTAAGACAAGGTTTCAACTACACACACACACACACACACACACACCCCTTCCAGGATTTGGGCAGAAACTGCACTGACTTGACTCTGCTGATTGACTTGGGAGAAATGTAACGATGCTGCATCTTCAGCATCGAGAACGTGATGTGGCTTCTCACTGATCTGCTCTTCGTTAACTTCTGTCCACAGGGTTTTGCCATTTTAAGCACGCAGACATTGCACGCCTGTCCGTGTCCCTGGTACTTTATACTGACCGTGTGATTATAAATCACACCCGGCGCTCAGTTTCAGTTTCTGACTGCCTGGTTGCTAGCTCATAATTGTTATGTATTCATCTTATGTCATTCAACTTTTTAATACTCATGGCTAATATGTGCACTTCCGTGCATTCCAAAGCCTCTCCACGTAGATAATCCTCTGATTTGTAAACAGAGACCACTTATGTCTTCCTTTCCAGTCTGGATACCATTTGCTTATTTTCCGCCTCAATGTGCCAGCTGAAGCTTTTGGTGCAGATGAAGACAGGTGACGCGCAGAGACGCCCTCGCCATGTTTCTGAACCCAGGGGGCGCCCAGTCTTTCCTCCGCAGGAGCTACGTCGGCTGTGGTTTTGTGCTTCCGGCATGTTCTGTCATCGTGAGTATAGCGGGTCTCTTATGGGCAGCAGATAGTTGGAGCCGAGTTGTTAAATTAGTAGCGTTTTAACTGGTGCATTTACATTATTTAAACTGAGTTTACTGGTGACGTTTTCTGGGATTGGCCTCAGATCCACCATCTTACGTATTTTCTCCTTGTTCGTTTGTCCCCTGTTTACCTTCCATGTGCGTTCTCCGTGGGAGCGCGTGATGTTTGTGTGGGGTTTGCACTGTGTGTCTAACGCCATCCGCCTTCAGCCAACGGGCCCTTTTCTGTATGTACAGCATGAGGCATTTACTTTCTTACCTACGTGTGCCATCCCTACCAACACGTCACTTGTACCTACTGAAAAATCCCCACAACAAGTTACTTACTGCTTTAAATGGTTTTAGAATTGTAGCGACGTCACCGTCTGCTCCTTGCAAGGTTCCCCTGAGCCTTGCCAGCTGGGTCCAGAGGGGCCACCCTCACCCTGCTCAGTGTGCCACCAGAGGGTGGGGGGGGCCTCGAGTTCGGGGTCTCTGTGCAGCCCCTTCCTGGCTGCCCTCCACCCGGGGACTCCACGGCCCTTTCTCCCAGGGGCCCCGGGCTCTGATGGCCGACCCAGGCGTCTCCAGCCTGGCCTGGACACCCTCTGCAGGCAGGCAGTGCTGGGAATTGGCAGGGCCCACCTCATTTGTCCCCGTGGGACCTGTCTCTTTGTGGCCCCATCTTCAGACTCTTAAACACACAGTTGTGTGCATTTTGTGCCTTTTGTCTTGCATCCCGCATCCGGCGGGGGCGATGTTCTGGCCTCAGATGACGTCCAGGGCCTGCACGGCGCGTCTGGGTCGTCTCCCTGTGAGCGTGTCCCTTCCTTCTCAAGGTGGGGGAGCCCGGGCCCTTCCCCGAAGGACGCGGGGGGTGGCCCGAGTCAGTGCTAACCGCCCTCGAGCATCCTGGGCCGGGCCTCCCCCAGCGCCCCGGGTCGGAGGGTTTGATGCGCGCACGAGTCCGCGGGCTCACGGAAACAGGCCACCGCCCGCTGACACCCAGCCAGTTACCCGATCCTTCCGGCCTCGCTTCTGAATTCGTAGCCGCCTGCGCCCCTTTGTGCGCCCCCTTAAGTGTTGGTCACCCCGGCTTCGACGCCCCACCCTCCAGCCCCGCCCCCCACCGTCAGGCGGCCACAAGCGGGCTCCTCCTGCCGCACACGTGATGCCAGAGGTGCCCCTGTCCCCCGGGGCCGCCCCTCTGGGTCAGGAGCTGGTGGGACGCTCCCCACGGGGCCCATGCGGACCGGACGCCTCGGGGTCCCTCCCTGTCCCTCCCCGATCCGGGTGGTCCGCGTGGTCCGGGTGGTCCGCGTGGTCCGGGTGGTCCGCGTGGTCCATGTGGTCCGGGTGCGGGTCAGGAGTGGAGGGCCCGCTGCGGGGTGGGGACCCGTGGACAGCAGTCCGCCTGCCTCGGAGACAGGAGCAGGTGCAGCCCCGGCGGGGCTTTGCCCGGAGGGAGAGGCTTTGCTGGGGTGGGGGAGGGGGATTTGCCTGCGGGGAGGGGGGAGGGGCCTTTGCCTGGGGGAGGACTGCGGCCGAGCTCTGGTTCGTCCGTCCGGTGGGGGCACCAGGGTGGGGAAGGTCCCAGACGGCCACCCGCTGTATGTTCCCGGAGGGCCACTGCTGGAGCCCTGGGGAGCCCTGCTTGGGGGGTCTGTGCGCTGTCCCCCCACACCCTTCCCCACTCCAGGGTCAGGCTGGGACGCTGGGGCCCGGACTGGAGGGGGCGGGCAGTGAAGACCTCAACAGCATTCCGAGAGAAGATTCTGGAGTAGTGGCTGGCCAGCCCCCGCCTCAGAGGTCACTTGAGGAGAGACAGGGCGCAGACAGGTCACCTGAGGACCCGCTGCCATGTTGCAGCTCTGTGTGTCCCTGAAGCTCACTTGAGGCCTCCCTCGCCCACCAGGGACAGGCTCCGCCCCGTGGGGCGGGTCCGTGGGTGGGCCCTGCAGCCGCACCTCCACGCTAACCCCCTGCTTCAGACCCTGCCCCAGAAATGCCAAGTAAGGACCCACTTCTCCTCTCAGGATCTGTCTGTCTCCCCCTGTTTTTAAGTTTATTTATTTTGAGAGAAAGAGAACAAGTGGAGGAGGGGAAGAGAGAGAGAGAGAGAGAGAGAGAGAGAATCCCAAGCCAGCTCCACACTGTCAGCGCAGAGCCAGACTCGGGGCTTGAACTCACGAGCCCTGAGACCACGAGCTGAGCCGAGGTCCAGAGTCGGACGCTTCACCGAGTGAGCCCCCCGACACCCCAGGTCGCCACCTGTTTTTACCCCTAAGTGACCTGAGCGCTCTCTGAGTTTCACACTCGTTTGGTTTGTCGGCGGCTCTTTGTTTCTCCTTCCACCGGTGAGAACACACGTAGCTGTCTACACTCAAGGCTGAGGGGGACGGGAGAAGTGGATTGAATTACCCGGAGCAGCAGACGAGGCAGCAGGGGGGACGCTCGCGGGTCACGGTCGAGAGGCCGGTGTTTGCGGCCTGGTCTGAGCCTCTCACGGCTCCGAGTCAGTACTTCCCTTCGGGATTAATGCACCTGCTTCCCTTCTGATGCGCGTTGGAGACCGGATTCCAGCATCTCTTCAGAGATCACCCCCTTCTCCCCGGACTCCATGGGACCGGCCTGGCCTCACCAGACAGAGAGCCGGAACGGCCTTGTTTTCCAGGTGCCCACGGTCACACATGTCCCTAGTCACTCCCTAGTGACACTTCCCCATCAACACCGTCCAGGTTGACCCAGGACAGTTTTGGGGGAAACTCGGGCCTCCTTCCTCCACGCTCACACGGCCCCTCGACCTTTTCTGAGCACCTTAGGGGAGCAGCCACCTTTTCCGACTCAGCCCCTGAGCACCCCTGCCCACGTGCCCCCTAGCAAGGACCGTGAGGACCCCTCTTGGGAAAGGTGGAGATCCCCCGGGGAGGGGGCAGAGGGGCAGATCAGAGGACAGGTCAGAAGTAACCTTGTGCAGCTCTGTTCATTGTGGTCGAAGGTTTGCCCCATGGCCAAATGGGATCCATGACAGAACAAAGTAGGTTATAAAAGAGTTTCACTCTTTTCGGAAAAATTCCTGCTTTAGCCAAACGAATCAGAAGTGGCTTTTTTTCTCTTTTGCCAAAAATGTCCATGTGTTTTCAGATGCACTAGCAAAGCAAAAGCACAGAAACTTCAGCTTGCTAAAAGTAAGGCAAAACCACATTGATCCCTGGAAAAACTCAAGAGCCGGGCTAGGAGATTGGCTGTGTCATGTTGGACGACGCTGAGGAAAGCTGGCCATCTGGATGGACGCTGGTCCCGGAGCATGGAGCGTCACACCCCGGTCTTCCAGCAGAGCTCAGCTCTCAACAGGCCCTGACCCTCGCCGACGGAATGTTCTCTCTGTTCGAGGCAGTGGTGCCTTCACAATGACACAGGAGAATGTGCAGTAAACGTGGGCTTGACCCGAATACAGCACGTTGTCCAATAAGCAGCTCAAACCACAGTAAGGAGATTTGGGGGGCCGCACCTCCTGGCTGTGCTGAGGGGGTCGTCCGAATGTGCCTGCGTTAGGAGGCAGTGCCCCCCATTGAGAGCCACCAGCAGACCTGTCACCTCAGCCTCAGGGCCCTGGAGGGGCTGGCGGCTGGCGGGGACGCTCCTGCTCCCTCCTTGGGAACAGCACTGACGATGCAGGGGGTCGACCTCACGAATCCTGGAGCTGGCGGGTTGGCGCGCTCCTGCTCCTCTCGCCAAGATTCCTCCGAAAAGTGCATTTGTAAATGTGTGTCTAAATTTACCCACTCTTCTCATCCAAGCCAAGTTTTCACTGTGAAATCCAAAACAACCTGGCAGTTGGTGGAAAAAACTCTGTATTTCATAAGTCCGCCAATTGTTCCGATGGTAACGAGAAACTACAAAGGGCTCGTGCTGGGTGAAGCGGGCTTCACAGACATAAACCTTTGTCACTCAGTCACATCACGGGCTTGCCGGGTCCGCCTGGCGGTGAGGTCCCTTACCTTACGTTCACTTCGTCCACAGTTAGCCCTGGAGAAGTGCAGACTCGTTTGCGGCCCTGTGCCAC
>NC_043706.1:144407974-144419702 GCF_006229205.1 Suricata suricatta
CCACCACACGCCAGGCAGCGGTCCGGATGAAGGCAAACGGCAGAAATACCCCAGACGCCTCAAAACAGATGAAATGTTAAGAAAGGAGAGTCATAAAATGGAATATTAAACATCAGTGAAAGTAGGTACACTTATCATCTGAGATGATTCTCAGAAGCCAGATGAGTGAAAAAGAAGTTCTAGAAGAATATGTACTCTGTACTCTCATTCACTTGCTGGTCAAAACCCAAAAAGGCAAAGCAGCGCATTATTTAGGAAGCAGACATGTAGCAAAACCGTTTAAAAAGAGGAAACGGTGTAAAATTTAGCACAGCCTCAACCTGGGTGGCAGGGGGACTGGAGGACAGTGGTGTATATGTGAGTATTTTGTTTTATTTTGAACGACATGCATGGATTGTGCAAATGCAGTAATATAAGATAAAACTATTAACATTATAAATAATGCAAACATCAGAGAGAGATTCGTATTGTAAATATAAGGATGATTAGAACCATGTTAAATAATGAATAGGGTTAGAGTGGGTAGAAGTAAGATGAGGTCCAAGAATCGGAAAGATAATCAAATCATTAAGCATACACAAACAAAGGCTTATGAACTATGTTTTGAATAAAAACTAATTAAATGCTAAATATCCATGACATACTTTACATAAAAAGTATGCATACGTATGTCTCCACATTGGTGTAAGTACACACACACACACACACACACACACACACACCACGTGATAACATGTTGGTGATTTTTATTTTTTTCTGGAAGTTTTCAAATTTAAAATGAGGACAGATTACTTTGCAAAGTAGATGGTGACTCAGTCGTTTTGAATGAGTCAGATCTGGAAGAGCGGCCGAGCTGTCCGTGCAGGACCATCCACGGCTGTGCGGAGCCCCGCGGCCGGGGGCCCAGGCAGCAGCCCTGTGCCGCCCACACCTGGAGGCTGCGGTCCGGCCTCGGCGGGTCTGGCCTCCTGTGAGGCTGCTCCCTGGTGTGCAGACAGGGTCCCCTCCCCCACCCTCACATTCTCCCCCTGGACCGCCCATCCCCCCTGGGGGGCCGCATCCCCACGACCCCCTCTGACCCTATACAGCTCCCCGGAGGTCCTACCTCCAAATATCGCCATGCAGGAGATTGGAACTTCCACATAGGAATCTGGGGGAGGGGACACAGACTTTCAGTCCCTGACATCCTCTCGACCCCAGCCCCTCCCAGAAGTGCTGGTGAAACGTGCGGGGAGCTCCTGCTGGGGTCCTCACTACAGACCCACCATCAGATTCACACAAGAAGAGGCGCCTGGGGGGCTCAGGTCATGATCTCGCGGTTCATGAGTTCGAACCCCACATCGGGCTCTGTGCTGACAGCTCGGAGCCTGAAGCCTACCTCAGATTCTGTGTCTCCCTCTGTCTCTACCCCTCCCCTGCTCATGCTGTCTCTCTCTCAAATAAATAAACATTAAAAAAATTAAGAAGAGACCATGGTTAGTTGTAATTCAGCCTTCGTATTTGGCTGCGTCAACTTTTTGGGACAAAAAAAAAAAAGAAAGAAAGAAAAAACTCACCAGGGGCAAGGGGGGACTGGAAGTCTTTGCCGGGACAAGAAGGGGACAAGGTAGAAAAGCCAGCACAGGCTGGGCGGTCCCTGCAACCTCAACCTGCCCACCCAGCTCTTGGGTCTGAGCGAGGGGCCAGCCTCCTCCAGGGAGGATCTGCCGAGTGAAACTTTGTTGAAATGAAGTCCTTCATCCCTTTCAAATATTTAGTACCTGTGCGTTCCATGCACAGATTCCGGAAGATTCAGAGCTCTCTGCATGTTCAATTAATTACTCCAGACAACCTAACACCGACATTCGGATACATGCATTCTCTGCGACATTTGCGTTACTCTTTTAGAAAAACACACAGATTTAAGTGTAAAAATATTAGAGCACATTACAAAGAAAGCGACTTGTTGGAAACACCTCAGACCATGGGCCTTGGTCTGTTAATGCCTCTGATCATCTCGGTCTTTTACTTCGAATGTTTTAGGCGATCGATACTTAGGGTTATCTTGGCTTAAGTCCCTTGTCTTCATATCGTTTCTCTGTTTGCTTCCTATATTTTTCCTTTGGTCTTCACGTCCTGCCTTCTTTTGGTTTTGTTGAGTAATTGTAAGCATTTCCTTGTATTTCATCTCCTGGATTTTTAACCTGTTGCCCTTGGGTGATTTTCTAGGCGTTGCCTCAGGACTGCACGGTGCACCTTAATTTGCCACAACAATCTTGAATTAATATTTAATTTATTTATTAATTATTAATTAATTTATTAATCCTGGTACAATGTTTACCAGGATTTCCACACACCTCAATAACATGTGTGAAATAAACCCCATGGTCCAGTTTTGTAATTTTTAACGTCAAGCCAATTTACTTTTAAAAAGCTAAGAACTGGGTGTTATATGGAAACCAATTTGACAATAAACTATTAATTTAAAAAAAAGAGTCATGGGATGTAACGTACAGTATGGTGACTATGGTTAGTACTATATTGCGTATTTGAAAGTCGCTAAGAGAGTAAATCTTAAAAGTGCTCATGACAAGAATAAGTTCTATAACGACCAAAAATAAATAAATAAATAAATAAATAAATAAAAAGCTAAGAAAAAGAGAAAAACTCTTTTCTGTGTATGCATACATTTACCAGTTCTGGAATTCTTTCTGAAGACCCAGAATTCTATCGGCTTGGAGTTGCTCTTTAACCTGAAGATGCACCCTTGCCGTTTCTCACACCACAAGTCTGCTGGCAACAAAGGAGCTCACATTATCTGAAGATGTTTTACGTCTTTTATCTGAAGATGCAGACGCCTCTCTCGTGCGTCCTGCTCACCATCGGTGTCCCTGACGTGAGGGCTTTTGCTCGTGAGGCTGGCGGCTCGTCTGTGGTCTTGCGCAGCCGTGACGGGCATCAGGTGGGTTCTGTGCGTATCTTCCGCTTGCTTTGGTCGAGTGTGTTGGAGGCATAGCTTGGTTTTCATCAAGTTTGGGAGATCTTGCCCTTTGTATCTAGAAATGCTTGTCTGGCTCTTCCCTCTTCTCTCCTGAAGTTCTGAGCACGTGTGCGCTAGGCGTCCCGACGCTGTCGCGGTGGCCCGCGTGCATCTGTGCTTCCCGGGCCTCAGGCAGGGACTTTCTGTGTAGAGATCTCTTCAAGCTACTCGCCTCCCTCCAGTACCCCACCCTCTGGGGTCGAGTCTGTCCATGTGTTTTTTATTCAGATATTGTAATTTTGTGATGTCGAACTTCCACTTGGGCCCTTTCTCTGCCTCCTTAGGGCATCTGCCACTCACTCATTCTTTCCTTCTTCCCTTCAGATCCTCAAATATATTTATAAAGATGTTTCTAAAGCCCTGTTTTCTAGCTCCAAGTCTGGAACCAACAAACCATTGTGTTCTCTCTCTCTCTCTCTCTCTCTCTCTCTCTCGTTTGTAAGCCTCATAGTATTTTGTAGATCTCATGGTCTTTGATAGCAGATGAAACATTGCATATGGAGGGGCATCGACATATGACCTGTCTCTCATTTTACGTTGGCTTGTTTGTTCAAAGAGAATGTAAGCTCTTTTCTGTGTGTGCTGATTACATGAGCAAGGGGTCGTATTTTATAAAAAGTCATGTTGAGCCAGGACCACACCATTTGTAATTAGACTGAGCTGGCCTCCACCGACCCCCCCCTCCTGATGCCACGGTGGGGGGTCCAGTCCGTCTTTATTACATATGTGCTTCACGTAGAAGGAGATTGGACTCAGCTGTGGTAGGACCTCAATCCTAGGCTCCAAAGGAAGAAGCAAAGCTGCAAATTCTGTTTTTCAGCCCCTATGTCATTACCCTTTCCTTTTCTTTACTTTTTTCCCAGAAAGTTAGGGTTTGGCCTGGGATAATTTTCAGGATAAGCATATTATTGTTTTTCTTGGTGCTCTTCCAGACTCCAATTCATTCCACCATCTCCACCATTGCTAATAGCTTGGCTGAACTCACCTTGACCTTGAAGAGTCTGATATTCGTTGAGGAGCTTCTACCTCCTGGTGCCGTGACGGGAGACCTAGGCTCTGTCCCCAGGAAGTCCCCATGGCTCTGGGGCCACCTGGGGAAGGCCTGTCCTGTATGTCAGCACGACAGTATCGTCTAGCATCTGACACTCGTGCATGCCCTCGTGGATAAGGATGGCTCTTTCTTACCCCGTCTTCTTCAATGTTCTTCGTTACTTCCATTAGCAGGCATTATCGGTTTGTGCTATTTTAACACATCAGTAAAGAATGCAGCAATATATACTAACGCTAAAGATTTTATATAATAAAATTGTCCATTTATGGAGATAGGCAATGCTTGGAACCATCTGTTTTATGTTTAATATTCTGAGCAAGAAGGAATGCATTTTTAATCTCCTGGTCTGTACAATGTTACTAACCCTAGACACTCTGCGAGGTTGGAGGGTGACAGCATAGAGTGTGTGGTTGCTATTAAAATAGACTTTAAATAATTGTGGATGACTATGAGTGTGTCAGTATTTACCAAAACAGCTGTGGCCAGCTAACTCAATTTGTTGTCACCATGGCGATAAGGTCCAAGTTACGGTTCCACCACGTGTGGCCAATTAGCTTCACTCTACCCTGAGGTCGGAGATGAATCCCCCTCCTTCCCACGATCCTAGCTGACTTTCTACAAAGACTCAGTGGCTGATGGAACATGGATGGGCCACAGATCCCTCTGTGAACTGTCCTTCCCCTCCCCATGGCTGTACATGGCTGACATGTGTCTGCTGAGTTCTACCTCATCCTTCGAGACTCCAGATGCCCACAGAACAGTCGCAGCATGCGGCTGGTGGTGAGGAACCACGTCAGTGACACAAAGACAAACCTCTGTCTGAAGCAGCATTTTCTCCGTAGAGTTAGTTCACGTTGGTATGAAGAGGGCTTGGGGCTTTATGCAGAGTAGCTTCCATCGCATGCTTGTTGAATTGATGTTGGTTCTCTAAAGACATATACCGATGATAAACTAATCCTTTATCTTGGAAGACTTATCTTAAAGCAATAGCTGAGCTGTTATTTAATTCAAATAAACAAGAGAATATTAGTGCTGAGATGAAGTTATTATACCTTCCAAGCCGGCTTACTAATGTGAACTAGCATGCTACCAGACTTTCGCTAAAGCAATACACAGGCCTTCAAGTTGAATCTTGCTTTAAAGAATTATGATAGAAATGTAGTATTTCTATGATGTGAAGAAAGAAGTGAATATGGGGATGGATTTTCTGTATCATCTCCAGCATTTTTGAAGTAGCTAAGTGGTGCGCAGAAAGATTCTGATAGGAGATCTCAAACTCTGGCACATTTCCAGAAACTTCTTAATGGGATGTTCTCTCTTTCTCTCTTTCTCTCTCCCTTAGATAGACAGGCGCGCACACACACACACACACACACACACACACACACCCCTCTAAATAAAATTAGTCATTTTCTAGTTAGCTTACTAAGACCACCATGAAAAGAAAAGAAAAAGATGCTCTACAAATGTAGTTAGAAATACTCCCGAGCCTCAACCTTTGAAAGATGACTGTGGGCTTTAGATATGAAATATTTGCAAGAGCTCATTGAAAGCTGATGACCCTTAGAACAGACGGTTTTTAAAAACTGGCTCTGGTTCCAAAGAGAAGATCAAACCCACCTCCCTAGAGTTTCGTTCAAAACTGAGACAAGAATTTACAATGAGAAGCAAAACAGAGACTCTTATCTGCAGCTGGATATTTTCCCAGCGAGCTCTGTTTTCCTTTCTGGGCCTCTCTGCGTTTCTCTCTTCTCTAAGATTTTTGTTTTGTGTTGTTTTTGGTGTCATTTAATTCAACTTTGATTTGTGTAAAATGTCTGTAGGGTGGAGGCCACATTCTGTCCCCATGTCACGGTTTTCATTCCTGAAGAGGTTTTGACACTTGAACCCCCTGTTTCACGAAACCTGCCCGCCCCGGACTTTTGGAAGAGGAGCCAGGGGTGGGTTAGCTTCACCCGCAGTTTCCTCAGGTAACTTAGAGAATCCCGTCACACCGGGAGATAAAATAATAAGACATACTTCCTTATCTCCTGGAAAAGAGAAGGGAAAGATTCATAAATGCAAGTAAGGAAAATAATTATTTAAAAAAAAAACTCATTCCATGCTTGCTGCATTTGGTTAAGACTATGAGGCTTTCTAAGTATTTCCTGGAGCCTGTATCAAATGAACTGGTGGCCAAAATGCTTTGCATAAGGGGAAAAGGGGAAGTTTAAAGATTGGGACAAAGATGTTGGCAGAAGCTAAAAGGCAAAGGGCCTCTGTGCACGGCTGAGCAATGCATCCCAAGTAGAAGACAGGATCAGAAGGCATTGACTGCTAGGAGCAAAGCTGTCTGTCACCCTGTAGAAAAGTGCCAGTTTCAACGGCCTGCTTGGCGGGACTACAGCACGCACCCCCATCTCTGGGTCCGTGATGAGCAGGTGTTCTGAGGAAATCGTGGTAGAAATGGAACAAGGTTTGGGACGAGACCGGAGATATGCTACAGACAGGGGCACCGAACATCGAAAGTTAAAAGCCCGTGATCAGATGGGGTCCGAGGAACCATGGCAGCAGTGAACACTGGTAGGTCGAGGGCCGAGGGCCTGGGAAGGACCAGGCCGTGTGTGGTCTCTCATCCCAGGTCAGTGAGTCTTTACTTCATCCTGAAGATCATGGGAATTTGCCAAAAAGCATGAAGGAGAATCAGTGGGCCAGGCATTTTGATGGATTATAGCTCTGTGTCTATAGAAACACAACTTGAGAAAAGATTCAGCTGAGGAGACTCACTGGAAGATTGTTGAGAGACCGCAAGCTTATGAAGAAACCCAAGCGGTAGTAAGGTTGGAGATGGAAAGACAAATTTGAGTACATGTAACACAAAATTAACAAGATTTGGTACTTTATTGGCTGCAGAGTAGGGGAGTAGTCAACGATAGCTCATGAGCAGGGAGTCTGGGTCATCCTAGGGATGGGGTTATTTCCAACTGAGATGGATAATCCACTAGGTATGCAGCCACGGGAGGATAGTGAGGAATTTAATTTGGGAGATACTGAGTGTGAGATGCTCCTGGAGCATCCAAGATGTGAGCTGCTGTTTTTAATTACGAGCTAGGTGCTTTCCCCAGTAGGTTACATACAGTAACTGACCTAATCTTCACAAAACTCTTAGAGATGGATGATATTATTAGGCCGATTTTATATGTAGAGAAAAGCAAGGCAGAGCTCTGCATTCTGAAATTCTGCGAGGTATTGGGGTAGAGCTAGACTGAAGGGGCCAGGGTAAAGGTCAGGGCTGTGACCGTGTGAATGGGTGAGATCGAGGAGGGCGGGGAGCGCAGTGAGAAAACCCCACCTCGAGTTTGGGATCCTGCGACCGAACAGCGCTCTGAACCATGGGTAGATCTCCGTGGCGAACGTGCAGGCGTGGCAGGGAGAGGACTGGGTGAAAGGTATCAGAGACCCAAAAATAGCTGAAATTTAGTCTCCACCTCTATCAAATATGTGCGACCCAAACCAGGAAAGAAGAAGTTTTACAAAGGACCAAGTTAGGGCTCGGTGACGTCATTCTGATGTTTGCCAATGATTTGTATTCATTATCTGACAAAACAATGCCATTCATCTTACTCTTGTTCAAAACAAAGAAAATTATGTCAGATTTTCTGCATCACTGAACACAGTTCTCCACTCAGCTCCGTGGCTGAGGTACTAACTTCTCCTTCCCCACACGTAGGGGGTCTCATTCACTGTGTCGCACCCGGGTCTCCTGAAGACGTAGGGCGACACCCCCGTACCCCTCTCCCATGCGCACCGGCTTCACCATTTGGTTCGTGCAGCAAACACCATTGAGTGTCTGCTTCGTGACTGGCTTTGTCCGTCAACAGGCTGATCACAGGAGTTGTCCATGTGGATCTTGTACTTGGCAATGGTCTTCACTCGACCTCGGCAGCAAGGCTGCTCAGAGGGCAGAGAGCAGAGACAGGTCTGACCGCCATCTGGAGAGGTCTGCTCACACTCAGGTCCTGTCCTTGTGAAAGAGCACTCATAAAGAGGTTCTCAGGAGTGTCTTTGACTCCAGGGACTCAGCGGCACCTCAAGACCCATGGAGCCTCTTTCCTACACCTTCAGCGCAGTTGTCCAAGTTCTGCTAAATGTTTGACGAGACTGTGTCCTGAAAAGAGCCTTGTCTATTCTACGAAACATGGCAGAATTTAAGATTTGGCTTCCTTTTGATGGTAGAACACACCGCTGCACTCTCTTCCGGGGCCCGGACTCCCCAGTGAGACGAGAGGTCTCTGCACGGGAGCGCACCAGTGCACTCCGCACAACATCGCTCATTATCTTCAAGAAATCCCCACTGAAACTCATGCTTTGTTATCAACGGCCAAATCCTGTTTTTTAAACCTCACTTGTTGATGATTTTATAGAGTACAGATGGTGATAGACCTCACTGAGATTTTTCTCTAAATTTGCAACAAGCTCATTCGAAGACAACTGCAAGGATACTGAACACCCATGGGCCTTTAATTTGGTCTGAATACTTCTTATATTATAAATTGTACAACAAAATGAGGTGATGAAAGTCTTTGTTCTTCATATCAGAGAAAACAAGGCTCAGAGAGAGTTCCTGATGTACCTCGAGTGAGTAGTGTTTGGTGTTAGGATGCAGTTCTGGTTTACCCCTACTTTCCCTGTCGTCTAAACTCAAGTTCCTTTGAAGACGTCCGAGTTTCGCCAGGACAAGGTATGACTGCTAACACATAGAGAGGCCTTACGATGCGCCAAGTACTGTTCTAAGTACTTGCTCATTTAATCCTCACAAAGCCCTGGGACAGAGCATGATAACCTTTTTATATTTCAAGATGTGAAACCCAGGGAGGCTGACTAACAATGGTGGTCCACGACATGGAGAACCTAGGTGCCAGGATTCAAACCCAGGCCCTCTGGCCCCGGCCTCTGACCCAGCCATGCAGAAGTTAATGTTTGGAGGGTGAGAAATAACATGTTGGAAATTCCAAGAGACTATGAACTGCCTCTACCATGTGCCTTTCATTTTCCCACAGTCCTCAGACGATGTTGCTGCGTTCATGGACGTGTGCGTGTGCGTGCAAGCGTGTACATGTGCGTGGATGTGTGTGTGCACTTCAGCAATGTGTCACTTCTGTGTCCACTCCAGGAGCCTGCACACTCACGAGGGGCACGTGGGAGCTGCTTCGGGGATGACGGCAAGACAGCGTTGCCACAAAGCCTTGACTGTGTGTCCCCTGCTCTCGCTTCTGTCCTGATGCGAGTCTCATAATGTAGCTTGTAATGGCGATGGTCCATACTGCTTTCAGCTGTGCCAGTTCTGGAAGCTGGCACTCCACAGGCTGGCCATCGCTTGTGCACCAGGTGCCCCAGGAGCTGGCATTCCTCCCGTGGCCACCCGACGTTCGTCCACGGTGATGGCCTTCTCCTCCCGTTTCGTGGACTCTGCTGGACCCCCCGCCTGTCTCCCTCTTGAGCCTGGTCCTGGTTCTGCAGGGCCACCCCCTTGTCCCTGCCAGGAGAAGGTCCGGGGTGGCCATGGGGCCCAGCCCACTCCCCGTGCCTGCACAGAGAGGCAGTACTCTCCCTTGACCTTGAACCTGGAGCTATAGTTTTGAGACTAATTTCCCATATTTCACAAACACCACAGGTATCTCTCCAGATACAACTGACACAACACTTAACCAAATAGCTGCTCCGCACCAAACCAAGATGTTTTCTGACGGGCAGAGTTTTGGAACTCATATTGGAACTTCTCTTCCTCTGTGAAGTGTGAGTATAATTCACCAGTTTTCATCTGAATGAATGAAAATCATCTTGTGTGTCTAGGCTCACGAAACCGTCCTCAGAGTCAGATGCTTGCTAACCCGGGCTGCTGCTGCCTGGTGCTCTGCCTGCAGGGACGGTCCTGCCCCGGTGCTCCTCCACGGAACGGGGGGAGGCAGAACCTCGGGAGGGCCCTTCCCAAATCTCCGGCCGTTACGTAAGTTGTCCGATGCTCTGTCCTCCGTCGGCAGATCCTCCTGAGCATAAGCGGCATCTACCTTTACAAATATTCACCTGTGTTTACACTGGTTTCCTTCCCTTCTTGGTTGGTGAACCACATTCCCGGCTGGGGCTTCAGGCTTGGTGCTCTCTCCCTTTGCCCACAAGCTGTCCCTCCAGACGCCCCTGCCCGCCTGGCTTCCCCGGGCTCTGTGCGCTGCCCCCAAACGCAGATGTGGTTGCCCTGGCGCTGCAGATCTTCACAGCGAGAGTAGATCTGATCTAGCAGGCGATGCGCCGAAATCACGATCGCCCTCATCCCCCGCGTCCTGATCGTCCGCAGAAACAGTCCTGAGCACACACAAATGATTTGCTCACGGCTCTCAAGGATGCTTTGTTCTCACACAAGCTGAGCAGCTTGAAAAGCAGGCCACTATTTCCTGCCTTTCCCAAATCCGACTAGACTTGCCCAAAATCTCCAGCCAAAAGAAACATTCTCCAAATCACAAAAGCTCTGCAGTTCAGTCTCATTTCACCCCGTTCCTGTGCTATCCACAACCAGACGGTAAAAATACATCAATTCTTCTGTCGACGTGTCCTCAGCTCAGCTTGCTGGCTTCCACACCGATGAAACCTCGCTCAGCTACACTGTTTGTCTTGGCCTCGACTTCCCAGACCTGAGTCTTTCCCTAAAATCAAACCTGCGCCCACCGCCGTCCTGATCCTCTGGGCCCCACCCTTCGGTGGCTTGTGGGCCCGCCCGTGCGGGCCTCAGCTCGTCCACGCGGCACTCCGCAGACTCCCCCCACCGGGCAGAACCGCCCACGACTGCCGTTTCCTCTTCCAGCCGAATTCTGAACAGGAACACGTCCCAGTCCTGCAGAAAGGCTTCTTCAGGCTTTTTGTTCTGTCGCTCCCTTTGCTTGAAATTCCCCTGGATCCCCCCCTATCCACCCACATCCTGTGCACTTTCGGAGGCCAACTCAGTGTCCTTGGCATTGTCTATTGTTGTTCTGAGCGCTCGCCTTTTCTCCCAACTAGATTAGATGATGTTTGAGCTCAAGGACCGCCGGTCTGGGGGCTCCGACAGCACAGCGGGTCAACGGCCAGCGTCTTTCTCAGCAGGCCTTTATGTTGAGCTTGATGAAGGGTTGCCCACTTTCTAACTCGCTGTGACACCCCACGCGCTGCCCTAGGTTTCGGAGGCGCGTCTGCAAGCAAGAGAGGCCACGGTTCCTGGAGCTTACCTACCACACAGGGAAAAAAGGCCCCCAAAGTAAGTGACTGGTCACAAACTTTGAAGATGCTCCTATTGAGGGAGAAACCAAAGGGAGGGTGACAGAGACACTGAAGGGGGGTGACAGAGACACTGAAGGGGGGTGACAGAGACACTGAAGGAGGGTGACAGAGACACTGAAGGGGGGTGACAGAGACACTGAAGGGGGGTGACAGAGACACTGTCTCCCCTCCATCAGCCCCGAGCTATCCTCCCTCCATCAGCCCCTGTCCCCCTCCGTCAACCCCAAGCTATCCCCCCTCCGTCAGCCCCTGTCCCCCCTCCGTCAGCCCCGAGCTGTCCCCCCTCTGTCAGCCCCTGTCCCCCTCTGTCAGCCCCAAGCTATCCCCCCTCCGTCAGCCCCTGTCCCCCCTCCGTCAGCCCCGAGCTGTCC
>NC_043706.1:144419802-144487056 GCF_006229205.1 Suricata suricatta
CGAGCTGTCTCCCCTCCGTCAGCCCCGAGCTGTCTCCCCTCTGTCAGCCCCTGTCCCCCTCTGTCAGCCCTCGAGTTCTATTCACAAGTAATGTTGAAAAAGAAAACCAAAGCAGGAGGCATTACAATCCCGGACTTCAAGCTGTATCACAAAGCTGTCATCATCAAAGCAGTATGGTCCCGGCACAAAACTGGACACATGGATCAATGGAACAGAACAGAGAACCCAGAAATGGGCCCACAAACATATGGCCAACTCATCTTTGACAAAGTTCTGGGAAAACTAACTATACAGCAACATGCAGAAGAATGAACCTAGACCACTCTCTACACCATATACAAAAATAAATGCAAAACATGTGAAAGACCTAAATGTCAGGCAGGAAACCAGCAGGATCCTAGAGGAGAACACAAGCAATAACCTCTATGACCTCGGCCGCAGCAACCTCTTACTGGACATGTAGCCAAAGGCAAGGGAAACAAAAGCACAAATGAACTACTGGGATCCCATCAAGATAAAAAGCTTCTGCACAGCGAAGGAAACAATCAACAAAACTAAAAGGCAACTGATAGAATGGGAGAAGATATTTGCAAATGACAAATGAGATAGAGCGTTAGTATCCAAAATCTATAAACGTACCAAACTCAACACCCAAAAACAATTAACCCAGTGAAGAAATGAGCAGAAGACATGAACAGGTATTTCCTCAAAGAAGACATCGAGATGGCCAACAGACACATGAAAAGATGCTCAACATCACTCATCATCAGGAAAATACAAATCAAAACCATGATTATATACCGCCTCACACCTGTCAAAATGGCTAAAATTAACAACTCAGGAAACAGGAGATGTTGGCGAGGATGTGGAGAAAAGAGAACCCTCCCGCACAGCTGGTGGGCATGCACAGTGGTGCAGTTACCGTGGAAAGCAGTGTGGAGGTGCCTCAGAAAACTAAAAATAGAACTACCCTAAAACCAAGCAATTGCACTACTAGGAATTTACCCAAAGGACACAAAAATGCTGGATTGGAGGGGCACATGCACCCCGATGTTTATAGCAGCGCTATCGACAATAACCAAATTACTGAAAGAGCCCAAATGTCTATCCAGTGACGAATGGACAAAGAAGATGTGGCATACATATACGATGGAATATTATTCTGTGATCAAAAGAATGAAATCAATTTATCTAGGTTTTAATTCCTCACTAGCAATGGCCTCCTCCGTCAACTGGCAAAGTTATCATTTTAATGCAGTTTTGCAGAGAGACAGAATGCGCCCGTGCTCCAAGCACTTCAGAAGCATGAGGTCATCGAGCCTCCGGGGGTGGGGGGTGCATTCGTCTGCAGAGCCCATGGGCCTTCTGGTCCGAAACCAGGCTCTTGTCCAGGAACTTTACTGTCATGACTGGACCAGTTTGTTCTAATCCCTCGGCTAATCCTGAGAACAAATCTGTTTGTTTTTAAATTGCGATGTACACGCACGCAGAAAAATATACACAAGTCTCAAGTTTACAGCTTAATAAATAAATGCATATATTTGCATAACCACCCCTGGCATCAGATGCAACCCCCACAAACGCCAAGCGTTCCCAGGTGGCAGTGTCTGACGGCATCGACTCCTGAGCCCAGACCCCACTCACCGGTGCGGCGCAGGGGGCAATCAGGCCTTGAGCCCTTCGAAGCCCCACCACCAATGGGCCACAGGCCTGGAGCAGGTCATTTACCTCACTGAACATCACTGCTCCCAGCTGGGCAGCCAGGACGAGGTGACCAAGTGGCTTCCCTGTGTGGGTCACATGACACTGTGTGTGAAGATCACTTTCTCCATGCCTGACACATCACTGTTGTGTCGGGGCCACAGGCATGCACGAGCATTCAGTAACTGTGTGACATTCTGCAATTTTGCAGTCACCAGAACCAAATGAATGGGTCGGGGCTATGCCCCACAGCCGCGTTTCTCATGGTTGCAGCTCCTAAAACTGTCCGTTTGTGGACGCCTCGAGCTGCTGCCAAAAATGTAAGTTTTTTACACTTCAGACTGATGGAGCCATTTATATACTTCAGCGTGCACGTGTATGTGTCTGTGTGCACTCACAGCATGTAAATATGTGTGCCTGTGTGTGCCTACATAGTGCGTAAATTCATGTGTGTGCGTGTGCATGCATGGTATGTACATGCATGTGTGCCTACACAGTATGCAAATGAATGCACATGTGCACATATATACATGTAAATGTGAGTGCACGTGAGTGTGCACATGCACACGTGTGTGTCTCTGCGTATATGTGAGTGTAAATGTATGCATCTTCCGAGCCGTGTTCGGGAATATGTGTGTTTTAAGTGTTTCGTGTTCTTTGGGCACGTCCACGTTGAGCACCAGTTGGGGACGGCATCTGGGACTTTGTGGATCACCTTTGGTGAGCAGCTGGTGTTCGCTACCAAGTAGAAGTAAGTAGCTTTCCCAGCAAGGGATAACCAAGAAGGCGCAGAGCAGAAGCTGGAGCTGCTTCAGATTCTGGGTCTCCTCTCTCTCTGCCCCTCCTTCACCCAAGCTTTGTCTCTCTCTGTCTCAAAAGTAAACACTAAAAAAATATTTTTAAAAATTATTTTTTAAAATTCAGGTTAGTTAACATACAGTGTAGTATTGGTTTCAGGAGAATTTAGTGATTCATCACATACAACACCCAGTGCTCGTCCCAACGAGTGCCTGCCTCAGTGCCCATCCCCCATCCAGCCCATCCCCCACCCACCTCCATTCCAGCAAGCCTCAGTTTATGTTCTTTATTCAAGAGTTTCTTATGGTTTGCTGCTTTCTGCTGCTTCTACAGTCAACGCAAATCATTTTGCCTGAAACATTTTTTTCTTTCTCTGGTGCAGGGACACTTCTCTGCTTTGACCATGTGGCTCTTGCCCTCAGGTCCGACACCCACAGGACATGGTGGGGGGCCCTGATGACTGGGGAATCCATGTCTCCAGACCCAGAACGAGGGCTCTCGGCAGACATGGGGACCAGCCAAGCCAGCCAGAGGAGGATCCCGGCTTTCCTGTCCCACCCCTGGGCCGGGTATCTCCGTCCTGCGCCCGTGGTCTGCAGACACGGTTCCCCGGCTCCCGGCACTGGGCTCTGGGCACACAAAGAAAGCTTCCCACACACAGGAGCTCGGAGCTGGCAGAGGAAAAAGCAAACCAAAGGCAAAATGCAGAGATTGCAAAAGACAGAGAGAGAGTGTGAGTGACAGACAGAGTCAGAGAGACAAAGGAGAAGACAGCAACACTGTCAAAAAAGTCAACAGATTTTTAAATTCTGTTGTCATCTGTTATGCCTCCAATAAATTCTATTTCTCAATATTCTTTTTTTTTAAGTTTATGTATTTATTTTGAGAGAGAGAATGGAAGAGAGCACAAGCAGGAAAGGGGCAAAGAGAAAGGGAGAGAGACAGAATCCCAAGCAGGCTAGGCACCCTTAGCACAGAGCCTGATGCGAGGCTCGAACCCACGAACTGTACGATCATGACCTGAGCGGAAGCGAAGAGTCAGACACCTAACTGACTGAGCCACCCAGGTGCCTCCCGCATCAATATCCTAATTTAACTCGAATTTCTGTAACAACTGAAAAGAAGTGGACCGTCCCAGAAGCCCGCTGAGCTGGCCCCCGATGGCCGCCTGTCACAGCTCACCGGCAGCGAGGCCAGGCTTCCCCAGACTCGCCGTGACACAGGCCACGTACGATCACGGAGTAGCTCTAAACAGTAGGGTTTTGTTTAATTCAAAAAAGTATAGTGCTTGTCACGAGTTGAAAATTCAGACCAAAGATGGAAGGTCCTAGTGTGGAGGCGAACAGTGAAAAGCCTTCAGGACCCGCAGGCACGGGAGGCAAATCGTTTCTGGAACAAACCATGAGACCACTGACCAACGGGCTGGAACCTGGCATCCGCCGCGCGGCCCCGCGGTCAGCTGCAAAGCTTCCAACTGACGGGGACCCAAGTGGGTGGCGTTTGCTTTCTGGAACATCATAAAAACATTTCCTGTGTGAGAATCCACATCTGGCCCGGGGGTCAGAGCACCCCTGGCTCCGGGTCTCCTACTTCCAGCCATGATACCCGTTGACAGGGACGGAGGAAGCCAGCAGCCTTTCATTTTCAACAAAATACATCTTAACCTATTTTTGAAAGGTTCTGGCAAGTGTATTTTGCACAAAATTGTTTCTCCCCTCAATCACTGGTTTTGCAAAGAAATGTTAAACCACATGTATTTGATTAAGTTACCCTCAACTCTTTGAAAAGGCCTTTTATCAGAAATGTTTAATGGCCCCAGATCCTTGGAAATCCTTTTTTTGAACCAAATCTTCCCGTTTGTTTTAAAATGAAATGAAACTTGAAATCAATGCCTTGGGTTTGAGTCTATAGTTGGCACTCTCTATTCCACTAAATGTGAAAAAGAGTGAAGACCCATGAAGAAACAGAAGTTATATATACTGAATGCATTTGTTCTAGAATATTCTCATTAACACTCTGCCATCACTGCTTACTAAGCAATATTTGCCTAAGTTACTGTCACTTTCCATCTCACAAATTTACATTAAATTCAGCAATAAATGTACACACTCGCAGTCTGATACTGTAAGTCTCTGATTACATAAAATGTGAACAGAATAACCTAAAATGGGAGGAGTAAATAAAACTTTCAACGATGTTTAAGTTCTGCTTGAATATTGGGAGCAGGGCAGCCAGTGAGTGTGTGCTTGGATCAGGCCTCGGGGGGTCTGCTGGCTGTGCACAGACCCTCCCCGCTGTCCACCTCTGGGCACTTCTTCCAGGTCTGAGTCCCATGGTTGTGCCACCCCACGGCGCACCTGCTCCTTAACCTCCTGCAGCAACTTCAAATTTGCCTAACTAATGCAAAATCTCCTCTGTTCTCAAACCAGAGTCCTGTCTTCATTGCCTGCTGATAACTGGATTATAAATTGATCTGCCATTCAGTTTTCTATACAGATTTGCTACATGCCACAAATTCATCCAATTTGTTTATCTTCATAGATATTTCCTTTTCGTCTTTATACAATGTCATCACTGCATTCCCCTGGCAGTTATGTAGCTTTTCAATACATTTCCACCAGTAACTCCTGTGTATTTTCTTAGCTTTTTTCTTCTTTTACCCATTTACCATTAACAAACATATTTCCTCTATTTTTAATTTTTTTAATGTTTATTTAGTTTTGAGAGAGAGAGAGACAGACAGAATGTGAGCAGGGGAGGGACGAAGAGAGAGAGGGAGACAGAGAATCTGAATCAGGCTCCAGGCTCCGAGCTGTCCCCACAGAGCCTGATGTGGGGCTTGAACCCATGAACCATGAGATCATGACCTGAGCCAAAGTCAGATGCTTAACTGACTGAGCCCCAACAAGCGTGTGTTCTGTTTTACACTTTTATTTTTAATCAGCACACCTCCACGAGCCAGACGTGTTTTGTCTGTCTCGGTTATTATGGCCCCAAGTAGAACAATGGCCGTGACGTAGTGAGCACTCAATAAATATTTATTAATGAATATGACTCTCGAGAAATTATAACAAACAGGGTTTAAACACGATCAACTGGATTTAGTGTTAGGAAAATAAGTAGTGATCTTGTCAAGAATAGTTTTAAATGAGTAGCTGTTGTAAAATAGGGAGAAGTTGAGAGAGAGGAGTTGAGTGAACCAAATGTCCGAGGAGACGGTTGGAGCTGAGACCCAGAGAACACAGCGAGCTGAGCCTAAAAGCGGGCGCACCGAGCACATGCACAGACCCGCACTGGGAAATATGTCTCTTACTTCTCTGTTCTTGCGATGTCCGCCTGCCAGAAACCCCAGAGGTGGGAGGGCGCGGCCAGAACCCTTGCACAGATGGCAGAGGACCAGAGGGGTGACTCAGGAGATAAGGACACAGTGGCACACCCGAGGGCCCAGTGAGGCTGCTCCGATAGTGGCGGCAGCCCAGCCTCGGGCTTGGTCCAAAACTTGCTGCCGTCGTCACATTTAGCTCCATTATTTGTGTTTTCCCCATTCCGTGGGCACCAGCGGTCCCTAGAACCAGGGAAAGATGAAGACTGAGCTTTGGGTTTGCCCCAGGGGTGTCGAGGCAGCTGCGACCGTGGCCGCAAATGACTCCAGGGGCTAAAATTGAAGCTCAAGCAAATCAGACTCCAAACCAGGGCGCCTCCTCCAGCTTCCGGCCTAGGGGCAGCAGAATAGATGAGGGAAGGCCATATACTGGAATTTTCTCCGGGGAGCAAGGGAAGGCTCATTTCAATGGAATTTTGGTTTGTGTGTGGGGTAAGTAATTCCACAATGGAAGGAGATAACTACTTAATTTTGTAGCGTGGTTGTCAATTTGGGGCATTTAAGGAACTGGTCTTGGATTGTTAAATGATCATCTGCATGTGTGCACCCTGTCTTGATAGTTTCTGGTGAACATACTAGACATGGTGTGAAATGAGAAGCGGGGCCTGTGGGGTCCTGGGCTGTGGACCTCGTGGGGCAGGAGCCACGGGGCCGCCCAGCACCGTCTGCACCTTTTAACCCCAAATGTGAACAGAAAAACGAAGCAGCTGCCAAGGATCATGCCCCCTCTTGTGTTCCTTTCCCGGGAATCTGAGTTTTTGTTTCTCTTGTACATGTAGAACAAGACAGGTCTCCCTCCATGCTTTTCCTACAGCCTTGTAGGAACACACTCTGGGCCGACGGACCCCTGAGACCCTGACTTGCTCTTTGCTTCTCCGCAGACCCTCCTCTCCTTCCACAGGATGACGGCCGGTGTGGACACTGTGGCCGCGGCCGGGGCTCTCGGCCCCAGGGCAGAGCGGTGGCCCCACGCAACCCGGCAAGGTGGCCTCCCACAACTCCAGGCCTCTCTCTTCACTTGTCCTGGCTTTTGACAGTCCTGGATTCTCCTAAATTGGCCTTCCCTCTTTTATACTGATGATCACTGACGTCAAGGTTTAGGCATCAGAGGGAAATGCATAGGAATGACTCCTGATACCTGCTTTGAGTTGAAAGTCTCCAGACCTGCCTGGAGTGGGAATACAATAAAAGTATACCTTCTACGTGGTCCAGCATGTCTACCCAACATTGGAGTCCAAGGCCTTTGCAATCCCTTGCTCAACCCCTTTTAAAACAAAGGAATATTTGGACTAATCTTTCCTCTTAGTTTGCTTTAATTCCAAGGCTTCATGGAGGTGAGTAAGCATCTCAGTTAAATCTGGGTTCATAAGTACAAGGGCTGACTAGCAACTCCACGGTCAGATCATCGACACTTGCACCTGCCAGCGTTGCTCACGTTTTCACAGGAAATATGGCCTCCAAGTGCACTCAGAGCTTTCCAAGACAACTCACCATGACATTTCCAAAAGCTTGAGGACCTGGAAGTGAAGGTGAAGATACAGTAAGAAAAGCTTTAGAAGAACAATAGATACCAGCAAGATAATGGCCCCGAGGAAGCCACGTGGGTGCCGAGCGAGCATCCGGGCACCCGTGTCTCCGGGCGGAGGCGTTGCCACAGCAGGCGCATGCGCAGAACCGAAGCGTAGTTCCGGTGACCAAGGAGAAGTAAAAGAGATGAGCCAAGTGAGTCTGACCCGGAAGGAGATTGATTCCCAGATCGGGACCTCGGGTGGAATGCAGATGAGATCTTTTCCACTCATCACTGTAAGAGCTGGCGAGCGTGTGCCACGGGCTGGCGCTGCCCAGGGTGGCCGCCCGGTGGAGGTGGGTCTAGTATGTGCCGTTAGATATTTTTATGTTATGTATATCTCACGTGCATGCTATAGCCTTAGCTTTCTATTATAGTGTAAATACTTTTCTACTTATATTTACATTTAAATTACTAATATTTTCTAAATATTACATTCCTTTAATCTTCACAACAATATATGTAAGAATTAGGTGGAAATGGGATATTTGACAGGCGACGTGAAAGTCTGTGCCTGAAGCTGAGTGTCCCGTGCTGGGGGCGGGGTCTGCACTGGGACAGACTGGGACCCTTCCCTTCGCTGCTCGGATCCACACGGGCAGTGCGCGCTCACTCACTAAGGGTTTTCAGCTGGAAAAATTTTGACACAATCAAATCGGTACTTTAGAAATACCATGAAAGCTCCGTGGAAAGTAATTCTAGAAGACAAGAATGAAGGCAGAAGTCTGTGTCTCTCTGTTGTTACTGTTGTTTTGTTGCTGTTGTTTTTTGTCCATTTGTTTTGTTTTCTAGATTCCATGTATCAGTGAAGTCATGTCACATTCATCTTTCTCTGTCTGGTTGTTTCATTTAGCATAGTACCCTCTAGGTCTGTCCTTGCTGTCACAAATGGCAAGATTTCATTCTTCTTTTATGGCTGAGTAATTTTCCATCATGTATATATACTACAATCTCGTAAATGCAGAAATACACAAACTGATGCCACAGGGGAAGAAGGTTGGGAAATATGTGAAATGGGTAAAAAAGATTAAAAGGTACAAACTCCCATTAATAAAAGGAGGCCTTTGTGGGTTTATTAGTAGACCTAGGATGACAGAGGAAAAATCTCTGAACTAGAGAATGTGTCAGTAGAAGCCTCCAGCACTGAAGGCGCCTGAGGGGCTCAGTCACTGGAGAGTCTGACTTCGGTGCAGGTCAGGATCTCCAGGTTTGTGGGTTCAAGCCTCACGTCAGGCTCTGTCGGAGCCTGTGTCTCCCTCTCTTTCTGCCCCTCCCCCACTTGCGATCTCTTCTCTCAAAAATGAATAAACATTAAAAAAAATTAAAAAAAAGAAACTTCCAACATTGAAATACAAAGGGAACAAACAGTGAAAATACGGCACAGAATATCCCACATGCATAATGGACATGCCAGGAGGGAAGACAGCGAGAAGGAACAGAAGGAATGTTTGAAACAATAGTGACTAATAATTTCCCCTAATTAATGTCAGACCCCAAAACACAGATCCAGGAGGCTCAGGATAAATGCCAAAAAGCTACGCCTGGGCATAGCATTTTTAAACTGCAGAAAATCAAAAAGAAAGAAAAATCCTAAAAGAAATGAGATGATCAAAGAAAGGAAATACACCTGTTTTCTTCTCAGAAACCAAACAAGCAAGAAAAGGGTGGATTAAAATACTAAAAATGTTTGGAGAAAAACTTACCGTCCTATAATTCTGTTCCCAGAGAAATTCTTCTTCAAAAGTGAAGGAGAATTAAAAATGTCTCATATAAAAATGAAGGAATTTCTTGTCAACAGATGTCCCCTCCAAAAGATGTTAAAATGAATTCTGTAGAAAGAAATCAGATCTTTTTAAAAGAAGACTCTCAAAGGATGAATAAATTAAGAAAAACACACACTCATTTTTCTTATTATAAACTTACCTAACAAGTAGGAGTTCATTCAAAATAATAACAGCAACAATTTATTCCATTACTATGCTTATATATGTCTTATATATGTACACGTACATACTTAAATGTACACATATATAAACATTTATTTATTTGTGCTTGCAAGTAAGTGAAATGAATGGCAACACTGGTCCAATGGATGGGAGAGAGGGGTTAAGATTATTTTATTGCCCTAAAGTACTCACATGCTCATGAAATGGTATATTATTATTTGAAAGTGCATTTGGAATAATAATAAATGTGTATTGAAATTTCTGTGGCAACTACTAAAAAATAGTTAAGAAAGAAGTATAGCAATATGTTAAGAAAGGAGAGAAAATAGAATCATATAAAATGTTCCAATAAAATCACCCAAAGCAGAACAATAGTGGAAAGTAAAAACAGGAGCAAAGACCAAGGGCAACAAATAAAAAATAGTCGCAAATATGATTGACATGAATCCAACTATATCAATAACTACTTTGAACACCAAAGGTCTAAATTCACCAATTAACAGAGATTGTCAAAGTGGATAAAAAGAAGGGCAAACTGTATGTTAACCACAAAAAACACCCTTAAATATAAATACATGTATAGATTAAAACCAAATGGATGGAGAAAAATATACCATGCTAACACTAATCAAAAGAAAGCAGGAGTAGCTATATTTTAGACAGACACATTTCAAGATAAGAAAAGTTATCAGAGGTAAAGAAAGAAATATATAATGGTAAAGAGGTCAGTTCTCCAAGAACACATAGCAATCCTTAATGTGAATGTGCATAACAACAGAAAGTCAAACTATGTGAAGGAAAAAAAAAGTTGACAGAGCTGCAGAAACAAATAGCTGAATCCACTATTTTCGTTGGAGGCTCCAACATCCAACTCTGAAACGGACTGACGCAGCTGGCCGAGAACAGTAAAGATACAGATGAGCCCAACATCACCATCAATCAACCGCCCGCCATTGTCATCTAGAAACGACCTCGTCCAACAACAGCAGAATAAACAGTTTTCTCAAGCTCACATGGAACATGCACCAAGATAGACCATATTCTGGGCCACAAAATATATCTTAAAAGTTTAAAAGAATAGAAGCCATAGAAGGTCTGTTCTCAGATTACAGTGGAATTAAATTGGAAAGCAAGGACACAGAGATATCTGAGAAATCCAAAAATATGTGGCAATTAAATAACATGTCTAAATAACACACGAGTCCAAGAAGAAATTGAGGGAAACTTACAAATGTTTTGAACTAAGTGAAATGAAAAATATAACTTATCAAAATTTGTAGGATGCAGTGAAGGCAGTGTTTAGAAGGAAATCCACGGCATTGAATGCATTCTTAGAAAAGGAAAAAAGTCCAAAATCAATAAGCGAGGTTTCCCCTTAGGAAAGCAGAAACGGAAGAGCAAACTAAATTCAGAGTTAGCAGAAGAAAATAAATACAAAGAATTAGAACAGAAATCTATTATATTGAAAACAAGAAATCAACAAAGAAAATAAACAAAACTAAAAGCTAATTCTTTGAAAAAAGAATGAAATCAATAATTCTCTACCCAGATTAACTAAGAAAAAAAGGGGAAGACAAATTACTCCTATCAGTATTGAAAGAGGAGTTGTTACTACAGATTTATGGGGATTGAAAGTATAATGAAGCAATACTATAAACAACTGCGCCCACACACACATTTGATCACCTAGATGACTGGACCAATTCCTTGAAAGACAATCTGCCAAAACTCACGCAAAAAGAAATGAACAATTTGAATAGGCCTGTATCTCTACATTGATGTGAATCAATAATTAATCACTTTTCAGGACAGAAATATCCAGGCCCACATGGGTTCACTAGTGAATTCTACCAAATACTTAAAGAAGAAATTATATGAATTCTTTCTAATCTCTCTCAAGGAGAAAAGCAGAGAGAGTAATTTGTAACTCATATTGTGAGATCAACAGTACTCTACTACCAGAACCAGGGAAAGATATTACACTAAAAGGTATTACAAATCAGTATCTCTCATGAACATAGATGGAAATGTTCTCAACAAGATATTAGCAAATTGAATACAACAATTAATAAAAAAGATATACATCATGACCAAGTGGGATTTATCCCAGATCTTTAAAGCTGGTTCAATATCCAAAAATCAACTAATGTGTCTATCACATCAACGGGTTAAAGCTGAATCACATAATCATATCAGTAGCTGTGCAAAAAGCACCTGAAAAATCCAACACTCATTCATGATAGAAAATCTCAGCAAACAAGGGATCCAAGGGAACTTTCTCAATTCAGTAGAGTCTATCTACAAACAATTCCTTTAGCTAGCATACTTACTGGTCAGAAACTTGACATTTTCCCACTAAGACCAGGAGCAAGGAAAGCATGCCCCTCCCACTACAGCTTTTCAATGTCACACTGAAAATCCTGGCTGATGCAGTAAGAAACACTATGAAATGTATACATATTAGAACCAAAGAAATAAAACTATCTTTGTTCACAGATGAACTTATCATCTGAAGAGAAAATCCAAAGAATCGACAAAAAACTCCTGGAACTAATAAGCAATCACACAACATTGCATAATATGAAGTTAAAATACAACTCAGTCACTTTCCTAAATACCAATGAAAAGTGAGATTTAAATTAAAACATGTACCATTTCCATTAGCACCTTCCAAAATTAAATACTAAGTTATAAATCTAACAAATTATGTATATCTATGAGGAAAACCACAAAACTGTAATGAATAAAATCAAAGAACTAAATAAATGGATGTTCCATGTTCATGGATAGGAAAACTCAACAATGATCTGTAGACTCAATGCAATCTCAATTAAAACGTAAGCAACTTGTTTTGTGGACTTTGACAAACTAATTCTAAAGTTAATATGGACAGGCAAAGACTCAGAATAGCCATCTTGACCAATACTGAAGGAGAAGAACAAAGTTGGAGGACTCATGCAACTTGACCTTGGTAATCAAGGCAGTGCAATGTTGGCATAAGAACAGACAAACCGATCAATTGAATGGAATAAAGAGCCCAGAAAGTGACATAAATACCATCAACTCATCTTTCACAGAGGAAATCAGGGGAGCATATTCAGTGTTTTCAACCAATCGTGCTGGAGCAAGGAGCCATTACCATGCAGAAACGTGAATCTTGACACAGACCTTACACTACTAGCAAAAATATCTCAGAATGCGCCACAGACCAAAATGTAATACATAAAACTCCTGGAGGATAACATAGGAGAAAACCTAGATGCCCTTGGTTTAGGTTAGTGAGGTCCTTGATCTGATGCCAACACCAAAGGCATGATCCATAAAGAAAGGATTGGTAAGTTGGTCTTCATTAAGATTAAAAATGCTCCATGAATGACACCGTTGGGAGAATGAAAAGACAAGCTACAGTCTGGAAGAAACTATTTGCAAAGGACACTTCTGATAAAAGACTATTATTGAAATTATACAAAGCCCAGACGTGTTACTCTTGCTGTGATGACATACATTTATTAGAAAATAGACCAGTGATAAAAGTTAATATCCTTCATTTCTGTGTTAGACGGCATTATCATAATGTCACTACCTAATATTATATATATTACGGAGTATATTTGTTTTTTCATTTTGTGGTATCTCCATTAAATGAATAACTAAAAATTAAAAAAAAAAAGAGCTCTTAAAAACTCAACAATAAGAAAAACAAACAAGCCAACTGAAAAGTGAGCCAGCAACCGTAGCAGACACCTCACCTGGGAGATACAGGTGACGGGGCGCCCGGGGGGCTCAGTCGGTTAGGCGCTGACTTCCCCCCAGGTAGTGATCTCATGTTCCGTGGGTTCGGGCCCCGCGTCGGGCTCTGTGCTGACAGCTCAGCCTGGAGCTGCTCCAGATCCCGTCTCCCCCTCACTGTTTCTCCCCCGTTCATGCCCTGTCTCTCTCTCCTTCAAAAGTAAATAAACATTAAAAAAGTTTAAAGACTTAGAGGTGGCAGGTAAGCATGTGGGAAGTGGGTCTACACCGCGGTCAGCCGCACTGAACCGCCCCTGCCGCAGGCCCCGGAGGGGCTTCACTCTGGAGCGCCGGCGACCCCGCGCGGGTGAGGCTGCGGGCGGCCGGCTCCCGGCTCCCGGCTGGCGCCCAACCTACGTGGTGGGGGGTGACCCGTGGGCACGGGCGGTCCGAGGGCGGTGACGACCCTGCGGGACGCCGCCCTGGTGCGGGCACGTCACGCATTTGCCCCAACTTGTGGGCGCACAATGCCAAGAGTGACCCGCAGTGTAAACTGTGTCCTGGATGATCGCGATGTGCCCGGTGCCAGTGACCCTGTGACAAACGTCCCTTCGGCAGTGAGGTCAGTGAGGGAGGCGGTGCACGTGTGGGGGCGGGAGTACGTGGGAAACCCCTGTGACTTCCTGAGTCAGAAATCCTAAAAACTGGGGAGAGCGCCGCAGAGGGAGGAGCCCCGACCTGCACCTGTTTCCTGAACCCTCGGGATAAAAGGGGCAGGGGTACGACTCGGATTCCGGACGCCGTCTGCGGGTGCGCACCCCCCTCCGCCCCGGCCCCGAGCGAGCAGAACAGGAGCAAGAGTGACTCCGGTCTTAGGACCGCAGGCAGAAGAGGAGCCGGCCCGGCCCCCCAAAGTCCAAACCTTCTCTTCTTCAGGCTCACGACGAGGTTTCTGGGAATTTACCACCTGGTAGAACAGAATGCTCTTCCGAAAAAGATGATCCCATGTGCTATCCATGGTGTCCACCAAGAAGCAGGAAAAACATTATAAATCTTACAGAGGGGCAGGGAAATGTGACCCAAAAGCAGAAGAAGATGATCAGTAGCAGACTCGCCGATGGCCCGCACGGTGGACTTAGCACACAAAGATACTGAGTAATAAGTACCTCAACCGTCTCCCGGGAGACAGGCGTGATGGGACAGAGGCGGGGGTTTCAGCAGGGAGAAGCGGCCGTGAGCCCAGGATGGGACGGGTGAGTCTGTGTGGCAATCAGCCCGGTCACGGGCAGGATGGCAGCAATAGTCTGCAGGTGCAGCGGGAGTCCCAGGAAAAGGAGGAAATGTGAGGAAGAGAGAACTAACAAGAAATGACTATAGATTTCCTACATATGATGAAAAGTCTCCATATCAACGGACAGACACAAGAAACAGTTATAACAAGAGGAAAAATACAAATAAAAACAAACCTGGCACAGGACAGTCCATTTCGTCAAGGAAAAGGTAGAGAGAAAATCCTCCGAGGGTTCCCTGCAGAAACAGCTCTTTCTAGATGGGTAGGAAATATTCAAACTGAGTTGGTGCATCCTGTCTTGGCAGAGTAAGGACACAATTAATAAAATGCACAAAGATGAATCTGTTAAGGGGACAGAGAAGCTGCCTTAAAGAGCTCCCAATGGCCAAAACCAGAACAATCCGAAAAACGAAACATGCCGAAAGTACAGAATAAATATCTACGGGCCCATTCTTCTAAAAATAAAGGAAAGAATAACTTTAAAATGGGGAAGGGAGAATGATTCTCCTACTTTTCAAACTCCACATATTTAATGCAGACATTCCGCCTTGGGCGGGGTGGGGCATAACTCCGCCCCCCTTGGGGCGAAACTCCGCCCACCTTGAGTGTGGGCTGCACACCGTGAATTCCTTCCGAGGGCACAGCCCACAGGATGAAAAAGGATAACTTTGTGATGTCACTCCTGACAAGCACCACATCACCCAGGTGAGCAGGTGCGCATCCACGGTGGTGAGTTGAGCAGAGATGTGCCTTCCGCATGGTGTGATGGGATGCCCTCCCCCTGGTGCTCCTCCCCAAAGAACACACACCACTTGTCTAATTATGAGGAAAGCGTCAGACAAATCCGAACAGAGACACAGTCTGTAGGACCCCTGACCAGTCAGTTCTCCTCAAAACTGTCCAAGTCACCCAAACAAACAAAGTCACAGCTCACAGGAGGCTAAGAGACATGATTAAATGTAATGTGGCACCTTGGATGAAATCCATCAGCAAAACAGGACATTAGATAAAAGCTAATGAATATGAATAACTACAGACTTCAGTGAAGAACAATATGTCGATATTGGTTCATTAGCTGTGTCAAATGGACCACACCGAGGCCGGATCGTAGTAACAGTGGGAACTGGGTGTGGGAGGTACGGGGACCCTCTGTATTACCTTTGCAATTTTTCTGTAAATCTAAAACTACTCTAAAATGTAAAGTTTATTAAAAAGAGATTCTTAAAAGCAAGCAGATTAAAAAAACACATTTTATAGACAAAGATAATGGTGAGAATGACGTTCGGTCCAATTAGAGGCAATGGAGACCCCAAGAAAGCCAATGACCTCCTCAAAGTCATGGAAATTGAAAGAGTCAGTAGATTTCTGGGCCCAATTAGATGATTTCTCGGAAATGAAGGCAGAGGAACGGTATTTTCAGATGATCAAAAGCTGAAGGAATGAGTCGCCAGCAGAGCACACTAGAATTGCTGAAGAAAGTTTTTCGGACCAAAGGAAAACGGAAATTTGGGTTTATAAGAGCGCTAGAAATTGTAAAACTATTGATCAGTAGAACAGAAATAAGCTAAGCATCTTTAAGGGTCAGCTGATTCTTTAAAGTAGCTTCAGACCGCGTGGTAGAACCCGTAAGGCGCGTGCGCTTGGGCGGCGCGGCGTGAGCGGCAGAGGACGGTGACGGAGCCACGCCGGGGTCAGGGCTCCACGTCCCACCCGGCTGGTGTCGCATTAACGTGAAGCAGATTTTGTAAAATTAAGGACGCACAGAGTGCGTGTTCTTCTCTGTTAGCTCACTATCGAGGTGCCGGAGCCAAGATGCGCAGCCCGGCTCCCGCCCTGGGGGGCCCCGTGCGCCCAGCGCCCCCGCTTCTCAGTCCACCAGTCGTCCGAAGGCACTGTCCTCGCTTCCTTGGAAGGCTTGCTAGTTAAGGGACTAGAAGCTATTTCTGGTAACTGGCTTCACTCTATCAAGTTTATACAGATGTAATCTTTTCGATCACAAACTGAAATGCAACTTTTGAGTAAGAGACGTATGTGACCTCCAGTTCAGGACCTAATATAAAAATTCTGAAGCAAGACACTCAACAGGAAAATAATGCCTTCACAGAGACGATTTTCAAGGCCATAAGAAGTTAATGGCTAAGATTGGACTTTAATCCAAAGCAAAAGGAATGTACTGTTGCTAGCGACATGTTTGTAACATTTAGCTCATTTCTTGTAACATGTGTGATACTTTCCGGACCGGCACGTGCGTTTATATGCTCCGCCTAAAAGTGGCGTGTGCTTTTTCTCCACCAGAGTTAAAAACAAAATTTGTTATGTGTGTACAGCTGCTGTCCTGCCTTTGGGAGCTGCTTTTTCCCCACAGCCAGGAGGTGTGCTGGACCCACAGAGCTCCTTCGGAGCAAGAGAAACGAACCAGAGCTGGTAGGGATCTGGTGGCTTCTAACGGCGGGTAGCACTCTGCAAGCCCACGGATGGGGCCTGATCCCAGAAGCCCAGGTGCAAGGGACCCCGTGACAGGTGACCCTGCTGTGTCCCCAGAGACCGCGTGAAGCCATGGATAAGACAGTGTTTGGCGATCAGCCTGCGTCACCTTGCACGAGGGAGGACGACCACCCACAGAAAGGAGCTGGGACCCGGAGACCCGGCCGCTGGGCTCCCCACGGTCCCGCCGCTGGGGGTGGCAGCGGGTCCTGCCTCTGCTCCCTTTCCTTTCCTCCTTTCTTCATCAGCTCTGGCCACACCTGGCTTTATGGAAACTAAGCTGGAAGCATATTTGGTCTTTTAAATCTAAGACGAGACCCTCGTGGCTCTAACTTTCTTTCATTGTTGACTATAGATGTTAAACCTTTTTTCATGTGCCTCTTGGCAATTCATCTTATTCTGAGGTATTTGTTTGAACATTTTGCTGTTTTTAATTGTTTGGTCTCATCACTGAGTTGTGCGTGTTAATACCACCCTCGACATAGAAGTCTTTGCCTCTGTTTCTCCCCGACGTCTCGCTTGCCTTCCCTCCTCTCATGTGGCTTAAGAGCATGACTTTTTATTTTGATGAAGACCCATGTGTTGAACTTTCTCTGCCACACAGACTTGGCCTCAAGTCCTTTCTCCTGTGACTCCTCACAGATCCTTCACAGCTTCAGCTTTCTGTTCCCGTCTAGAGTCCATTTAAATTCATGTTTGTCCATGGCATGAACTAGATGTGGTTCCCTTCATAGTTCTTTTTGTTTGAATATTTATTTATTTAAGTAATCTCTACCCCCAGTGTGGGGGCTTGAACTCACGACCCCAAGATCAAAAGTCCCACGTTCCACCACCCAAGCCAGCCAGGTGCCCCTTCCCTGGTGTCCCTACCGAGTGTCCCAGCACCTCTGTGGACAGACTGCAGGGCTCTGTGGGTGTACTGCCCACTGACCAAACATCAGATGACCTCTTGTGTGTCGCTACCCTCTTGGGCTCTGTCTCTTCCGTCTCTGAGACTCTGGGCTCCTGACTTCTGTGTCTTTGCTGTAGATGTGAAATCAGGTGGTGCAGGGCGCCCGGGTGACTCAGTAGGTTGAGCATCCGACTTCGGCTCAGGTCATGATCTCGAGGTCTATGAGTTCGAGCCCCGCATCAGGCTCTGTGCTGACGGCTGGGAGCCTAGAGCGGCTTTGGATTCTGGGTCTCCCTTTGTCTCTCCTCTCTCTCTCCTCACACTCTGTCTCTTGCTCTCTCAAAAATAAATAAAGATTTAGAAAATGTACTTCTGTTGAAATCAAGTATTGTAAGACATACAGGTTTATTTTCCTTTTAAGATTGTTGAACTTTTCAGATTCTTTGTATTTCCATCTTCATTTAAAATTCAACTTGCCAGGCGCCTGCCTGGCTCCATGGGCTAAGCACTGGGCTTCTGATCTCAGCTCAAGTCATCATCTCATGGGTCGTGAGGTCGCGCCCTGCATCCAGCTCTGTGCTGACAGTGCAGAGCCTGCTAGGGATTCTCGGCCTCCCCCTCTTTGCCCCTCTCTCTCTTTCAAAAATAGGCAAATAAACATTAAAAAAAAGAATTAGAAAAAATAATAAAATCAGCTTGCCATTTTCTAAATAGAAAATTTGTGGGGGGGGGCATGTTGACTCAGCGTGCTTTGTCTATAGAGCCACGTGGGCAAAGTTAGCATTGTACCCATGTCACACACACCTCTACTCACCCGGGGCGTCTGGGATTTCTCCCAGAAGTACTTTCCACTTTCCAATTATTGAGCTTGTCCATATTTTAAGGTTATTCTAAACACGTCATTTCTCATCCTGTTGTAAATAAGATTTCAGTTTCAAATTCCATTTTTGATAGTAGTGTATAGAAATCCAGAAACACAATTGACTCTTGCATTTCTACATTGTGTGCTGTGACCTTGCTAACACATGGGTAAGTTCTAGAAGCCGTTTTGTAGATTCTTTAGAATTTTCTATGAACGTGACTGTGTCATTTATACATAAAAACACTCCTACTTCATTTTTTCCAATCTATTCACTTTATTTTTCATTACCTTGTTATATGAACTTTTTGTTGGAAAGTTTTCAGTATTTTTTTTAATGTATGAAGGATTTTGCTGCTTTCTGCCTCTTCCTAAGCTATTCCTGGAATTCGTGGCTTTCCAAGAATGTGTCTGTCTCATCAGCTTGGTGGTGGAAAATGGTACATAAAACGCCTATTATTCATCTTAGAAATGTTCTTTCACTCATTGTGTCAGTAAAGCAGCTCCCTCTCTCATTTTCCCCTCATTCAGCTGGGCTAGAGTTTCATAGATTTTGTTTATCTTTTCAGGGATCCACTTTTGGTTCCACTGATTTTCTCTGCTGTTTGTCTCTTTTCTGTTGGATTGATTTCTGACTCTTTGTTTTTCCTTCATTCTACCTACTTTGAGTTTACTTTACTTATTTTTTCTCATGTGCTGAAAAAAAGCATTGATTTTATTATAATCATTTCAAAATCTACATTTCCCTGTAAACATTTTTTGCCAGTATCTCACAATTTTTGAGATTTTATGTTTTACTTTCACTTCTTTGAAAATATGTTCTCATGACTTTATTTAATAGCTTGTTTGATCACTTTGATTACTTCATGGGTTCCTTGAAAGTGGATTGGGTTGTTTACAATACGTAGGGATTTTTCAGGCATCTTTCTGTGATGGGTTTACAGTTATGGTGAGATGTTTTGGGATTTGTGGCATGTCCAAGAGTATGGCCGTAAGACCTGGTAAATATTTTATGTACAACAGGAAATAAGAGGTGCTTTGCAGTTTTTGACTGGAGCATTCTATAAATATCAACTAAGTCTAGGTGACTAATAGTATTGCTTCAGTGTTATGTAATCTTGCAGTATTTGATTTAATCTGTTAATATTTGCACATGACACTTTTGGGGGCCGGGCCCCAGGCTGCCTAGGACCTTTGCTTACTCCTGTACGGGCCGGGGCCGTGTGAGGAATGGGCGAGCCCGAGAGAAGGAGTTTCCTATTCGGACGTACCGAGCAATGGCAGGAGGGTTTTGTCATCATCAGTTTTATCTGCAAGTATCTCTTAGGAATCCCATTTGGTTACTTTCCTCTGAAGACTTAGCGTCCAGTCTGTCATCACAAAAAAAGAACAAACTTTGGTGAGGATGTAGAGAAAGGAGAACCTCGGACAATGTTGGTAGGAATTGGTGCGGCCTCTGTGAACAGTATGGAGATGCCGTAGAAAACTAAAAATGGAAATACCATATGATCCAGCAATCCCACTCCTGGGAATCTATCTAGAGGAAATACTAAGACTGACTCGAAAAGCTCTCTGCACCCCCGTGTTCACTGCAGTGTCATTTACAGTGGCCACGACACGGAGACCACCGATGGATGAGCGGATAGAGAAGCATGGTGCGCGTGTCCAGTGGAGTACTTTCAGCCGTAAGAAATGTGGAAATCCTCCACTTGTGGAAACATGGATAAGTCTCGAAGGCACTGTGCTAATGAGGTAAGTCCCACAGAGAAAGACAAATGCAATATGTTCTCCTTATATGTGAAATCTAATTTTAAAAAATGCCAAAGTCACAGGAAAAGAGATCGGGTTTGGAGTTACCCGACGTGGGAGGTGAGGAAAGGGAAAGTGGAGGAGGTATCAGAGGCACAAACTTCCAGCTCCTGCCGCTCGTGTGCCGAAAGAGCGCATTTACCTTTTTATTTGTGTTTCCTCATTTTATTACACGGCCCCTTGGAGACCATCTTCATTTTCACAAGGAGAATTTGCCTCCAGTTTATTTTATTTTGCTTTTACTGGCTCTTCAGTCCCTGTAATTTCAGACTTTGATCTGATGATTTGGAAGTCTCCAAGCCCTTGAGGCTGCGGCCGGGGTCTCTGGGCACCTAGCGAAGGGGAGACTTGGGGGACGACATTGGGACAGTGGCCAAGTTACCGACAGCCATTCTGTCTGCGGCAGTGGCAACGGCCACCTGCACCAAAGGCCGGGTGTGGGTGTTGATCCACATCAGCAAGAAGAGGAGCCGGTAGCAGGAGGGTCCACTTTGTCCAAACGATCTCGGAACTAGGTCTTTGCGCGGCAGGATGAAAGCGTGCCCTCGCCAGGCACACGTGCCGCAAGCCAGCTCCTGCTTCTAGCAGCACTGAACCCTCAGCTTGAACAAATAAAGAAGAACCGTCAGCGTTGTAAAATGACCAGCCTCACTGGAAGGAAATGTTCGGAAACAATCACGTCCACGGGCTCGGTGAAAGATAAAAATCAGAAAATGCTGCTTGTTTCAAAACATCCCTCTTTCAACACATAGCACTTTTGTTGGATTATTTCTTCATTCTGATATTTTTGGATCGACTGAAAAAGCTAACTCTTATTCAGGATTAGAAGGTTACCCGCAGCAAGAGATCCGGTGAAGACCGGCAGACACGGTATGAGAAGGCCCCGAGTTCCACTGGGGCTGACCCCTAAGCCCCCAAGCTGGGCCCGTCTGGGCTCCATGGGGCTGGCTCACTCTTTCCACTTAGAGGTCATTTTCCGTGAGTCTGGTCCAAACGCATAAGCCAGAGAGGAGAACAGCCAAGACGTGGAAGCCGAGGTGGGAGGTGATCAGCTGAGGACAGGGGAGGGGGGGCTGGAGGGGGAGTTGAGGAGGGGGGAGAGGGGGGGCAGGGGAGAGGGGGGATGAGGAAGAAGGGGGAGGGGGAGAGGCAGACGGGGGCTGCGGTGGGACGGGCTGTGGGGAGGCTGCCAGGAACGGCAAATGTGAAAATTAGTATCTTGAGCACGTTGCAGACAATATGCAATGAGCCTTTTGTTCTTCATTTTATTTTTCCTTCAACCAGCTTCCTGATATCTGTGTCATTGTCCCCATTTCTCAGGGCCACTGGCTCTGGCTGCTCTGCCAAGCACACAGAGGCCATGGACCCTAACCCAGGACTGCTGGACGCAGGGGCCCATTTGCGTTTTCAAGAAGCACCCGTTCTGTTGCCCATGGAGGAGACTGAGAAAGTGGGATGGGTCTGGCTTTGGCTTCAAGTAGTAGGAAAACCATGAATAACAATGATGAGTAAGAAGGTGAACAAAATGGAAATGCTTTGGTCTTTTGCAGGTCAGGTCAAAGGCAGGTGAATTTTTGCAAGTTCACATGATTCAGCTTGGTTAATTTTTTTAATGTTTATTTATTTTTGAAGGAGACAGAGACAGAAGGCGAGCAGGGGAGGGGCAGAGAGCAAGGGAGACACAGCATCTGAAACAGGCTTCAGACTCTGAGCTGTCAGCACAGAGCCCGATGCGGGGCTCAAACCCACAAACTGTGAGATCATGACCTGAGCCGAAGTGGGACACTCAACCGACTGAGCCCCCAGACCCCCCGGTGTGGCCTGGTTAAAGTGGATTAAAGTGGATTTAATCCTCTGGGGGAAATCCGGACGTCAGCAGAACCCCCAGCGGTTAGGGGGAGGGCTGAGGTCTCCGCTCCCTTGGGCCCCGACCTGCCCTGTGCCCCGTGCTCGGGGCGGTCAGTCCTCGCCAGGCAAGAGCTGCAGCTTCCTGCCCTGCAGTAGGCAACCTACTATGTGCTGCTGTCGGTGTTTGCTTTCAGTGGAGATTCGCTACTGGCGATAACTTTCTTGTTAACGGATCGGATCTTTTCATGACATTTAATTTTTTTATTTGAGCGCAGTTGGCATATGATGTTACATTAGCCTCCAGGGTACAGCCCGGTGATTGGGCAGGTTTGTAGGAGACGCCGTGCTCACAAGTGCCGTCATCACCGCAGACGCCGTTAGGACATCGACTACATTCCCTGAGACCAACCATTTCATGCCATTTTGACGAAGAGTGAATATCGCTGGAAAAGTGTGTGTGTGTGTGTGTGTGTGTGTGTGTGTGTGTGTGTGTGTGTGATTTGTCTCCTTTTCTCTCTTCCCATCTCCCACGTAACGGTCTGGCTTGGCACCACTCGTCCTGCGTACTTACCTATGTCTCCTCCCTCCTGAGCTGATGGGCGTGCGGGGCTCTTGTCTGTGTCTGCTGAGCTTCCAGGGGCTGCACGGGCTCCGGTGGGCACGAGGCGCGTACCGACCGTCAGACGTCCGTGGTGCGTGTGAAGCATCACAATCATTCCGACTAGAAACACGCAGTGTTGCAGTGAGGCGTGCAAAGAAGGCAACTCTGCTGGAGCCGCTACGGGTCACAGGTGGCATTTCCCCGTCTAAGTAAACTATAAATGTGAGAAGTAAAGTGACTGCTGGAACTTTGTTCCCTTCTTCCCATCACACGGATGCTGCGCTTTCCTCTCCACTGGGACTCCGTTCGTCTGGGACAGTCCCCACCTGAGCTACCGCTTGCTTGAAATCAAGTGGCTTCGTTCTTGAAGCTTCTAAAATCACCAGACTTACTCTTAGGAATCGTGTGGTTCAAATGCGGCTTCTTGATGCTCCAGCAGCAGCGTTTCAAGCCTCCAGCGACCACACTGAAATTAAATGAGGAAGGTTTATGGAGGATTTCATGACATAATTACAGCTTTTTGAAGGAGAGGAACATTTTGTCTAGAAGTAGTCAAAAAAATATATAGGGTATTCACCTGACTCCAAAGACTGTAATTAAATCTGCTAGAGAAATCTGCAAATCTTGCAAATGCTATTTCTGTCCTGGGCTCAGATGGACGTGTCTGTCCCTAAGCTAAGCATCTCTGGTAAAGTAGCTGAGCTCCGAGCCCAGAGTCTGGCAGGCGCCGGGGGCCGGCTCCCTTCGCCTTCATCCATGCGTCCTACTTGTACTTGTGGCCGGGGGCATGGATCCAGCACCAGTGCCCTGGGGGGGGCACCCCGTCCTGGTCCAGACGCCCCTTCTGCCTCCACCTCCTTCCCTCCCACCGGCTTCACCCCTTCTGTAACTGGTCCCCTGAGGACTGGCCGTGATCACCAGAGCTCTGAGTCTGGGGTGAGGACTGTGAGTTCTGGTGGCTGGGATGCCACAGCAGGCGGCCACCATGTCCCCGTCCCCCGGTGTTCTCGTTAATCAGGCCCGGACCCTGTTTCACTTTTCCGCCTGACTCCGTGACACACGGCAGTGTCCCAGCCCCCCTCCGCGCCTCCCGCATCTCCCTTCCAGGTCACGAGTCCTGGCCCTCACCTGCCTGCCTGGGCTCCTGCCGGCTCCCGTGGACACGGCGCACCGGCCGGGCTCTGCGTGTCCTCCGGCCCAAACAGCAGGTTCAGAGGGTGCAGGCCACACAACACAGTGCACACATCGAGACAGCGGCAGAGCCGTGGCCCCTTAGTCAGACATGCCCGGGGCAGTGCTGGGCTCCGATCTGTCCCCTGGAGTCCCAGGGTCCCGAGCAGGCCCCGGGCCGTCTGAGGGAGGAGGGGGGCCAGGACGGCAGGTTCAGGAACCGTCAGACCTGCCACCGAAACGAGCTCGGACTCTCTGGGGAGAGCAGGCCTGCTGCCGAGAAGGTCCTGAAGGCCGGCACGTTAACTGTGGCGTTTCTCTCGCTCTGCAGAAACGCGCCACTTTCCTGCTTTTTCTCCTGAGTGTGCATCAAGTGCAGGCATGCGTGTGAGGTTGCATGGACTGAGCAGAGCAGCGAGTGAAATTCAGTGGGAGCAGCATCTTGGAGCAGGTATCGGCGTCCAGGGAGCCTGCGGGACAGCAGCAAGGAGCACCCCGCTTTCTGGGGGAGAGCCAGCCCTCTCCCTCCACGTTCCCTCCCCTGGATGTGGGCTCACCTCCACTCCCCGCGTATCCAGGGAAAGCCCTGGCCTCTGCCGGGGCTTTGGGGGCACCTGCCCTGGGCAGGGACACACCCCCCACCCCCAGCCGTGAGTCCTCCCGCTAGAACCCTGAGCAGCAGGGGTGACCCGAGGCCCCCGAGCCCTAAAGCCTGAAGATCTGAGAGCAATGTGACCGGCCGCACGGGGCTCCCGGACCAGCCTTCCCTCTCAGCCTGCAGAGCCGGGCCGGGGCCACTGACGTGCGTGGAGAGCCCACGGGAGTCAGAGGTTCTGGGAGCGACAGCGGAAGCCAGGAGCAGGGGGGCGGGGGGCTCCCTGCGAGGAAGGGGACATCAGAGGACTCGGGAGAGCCACCGCAGCGTCCCGCATGAGAGCTGGTGACACCTCAGCGAATCCGTGCGAATACAAAGGAGCCCGCCTAACACCGTGTGGCTCACACAGAACTGAATCCGGACTAGCGACGCCAACCTTCTGTCCCCAGATCGACCGGAGCCTGGAAACCAAGGACCCACAGAGCAAAGTAACCAGAGTGAGCTGCATGCTATTGAAGCGAATGAGCCATGCACATCCCTTTTCTTGATGAGACACACATGGTCGGGAAATGCTTTACTGAATTATTATCAGGGTTATTAAGGTTTTCCTTTGTCAGGTATCAGCAGCCATAAATATTACGTAATCGCTTCTCACAGCAGGCTGAGGAACCTTGTTCGGATGATGTCTCCAGTGTGGAAAAGTCTACCCCTTCCGCCTCGGCCGGAATGCGTTAGGATCTGCCGCGGGCCTTGCGTGAGCCCTTGGCCGACGTGCGCAAGGGCGGCCGCCTGGAGCCCACACCCACGTGCCCAGCACGGAGGTCAGAGCCCGGCTCTGCGGACAGACTCCCGCCTCGGCCGCTGAGCAACGCTCTGATGCGATGACACGGTACAGACTTTTCTGGGGTGACGTCCTGTCACATACGGACGGTCCCTGACTTCTGATGCTTCAACTTAGGGTTTTCCAACTTCCAACGGTGTGAAAACACGTGTCCCCAGCAGAGAAGTCACACGCGGAATTTTGACCTTGGATCTCGTCCCAGGCCAGTGGGGGTCCTCGCTCCTGAGGCCGGGCCGCTGACACACTGACAACCACTCTGTCCCTTTCTGAGCAGGACGCAATAAGTCACAGGAGACGGTTGACACCTCCCTATAAAATAGGATTCTGTTAGATGGTTTGCCCGACTCGATGGCTCGCGACCCGGGTCTGTGCTCCGAGCACGTTGAAGAGCAGCCAGGCTGAGTTCTAACACGCGGGAGGCGAGGCCTTTTCAATGTATTTTTGACTCAAGATATTTTCAGCTCATGTCAGGTTTGTAGGAAGTGAGTCAAGGAAGACGTGCAGAGGACGCTACAGACAGAGACAGGACGCTGCCCCACGCACGGCTCTCCACAGAGCCGGGTGCTCCTGACCCGAGGGCCCCGGAGGCGGGTCGCCCTGAGGCCTGGGGGTGTGGCCTCCAGGATTCTCCTGAAGATCCCTCACCCGAGAGGCACCCTCACCGGTGCTAAGGACTTAATGTAGGCGTGGAGGCGCTCCGGGCAGGGAGAGCGCGCGGGGAGGCCCGGGAAGGGGGCCTGGCAGGACGGCGGCTCTCAGCGGGAAAGCAGAGGCGACACAGCCCCCCTCCAGGCGGCAGGGACGGTGCCCAGCGCACACTGCCGGGCCGCCTGCTCACACGAGCGACGTGTGCACGACCAAGCCGGTCCCGGCTTACAGAGGGAGCCTGGGGGGCATCCTGCCCATCTGCCGAACACATGTTTCCTCCAGCGGACCCCCCCTCGGGCACAGCCTGGCTCCCAGACGCAGCCGGCAAGAACGCTCCTACCCTACAGGACGGCTTTCTTGGTTTCACGCCCGTACCAACTGGTTACTGGAAATGCCAGACAGACTTTATAAGTACCACAGGCATGTCTGGGTTTTCAAGCTTCAGTTAAGCGTTTTTTTCCGTGAGTAATAAGAGCAGCATGAAACAGACTTGAAACAGACTTGATGAAAATATAACAAAACCCCGCTCTCCTGGTCCACTTGTGTACTGAGCGTGTCTTTCCCAAAACTGCCACGCGTGTCTAAGCATAGTTAAGTTTTAAGCGTCTGATGAGTAATTAGTTCAATAGAAGGTAAGTCAAATGTTACAATCAGGAGACATTTTGCTGATGCCCCTTTTGGTAAGACGGGGTTTCTCAGCACTTTGACTTTGTGTGGCCTTTCAGAAAATACAATATACATTTAAAAAATCACAAAACAATGTCAGATGTAAGCCCTTGAAAGTATCAAATGTGAGAAACAAAGCCCGACAAGAGACACACAGCTCCTGACTCTGTGCCCACTTTCTTCCATGAAATGAAAATACGAGACAAAAAAACAAACTGAACCAAGTATTACTATGTGCAGTCCCACCCAGAACGGTGCCCCAGGGGCCCACGGGTGTGCGACACACGCAGCTGGAGGTGCGCAAGCACAGCCCTCCGGTCTCTGTTTCAGCCAGGAGGGCTCCTTCTTCCAATTATACAACTTCCCTAAGTTAGAAAACGCATAGTTCATGTACCTGTGCAGAGCAGAGATGATTCTCTTTGATTTACAGAGTGTCCTTCGTGTTTGCCGTTAAATTGTTACTCTTCCAAACGGAGGACCACCGCTCAAGTCGGCGGGCAGCCGCCCGGCTCCGTGGGGGGAGGATGCACCCTAAGCATTTCAAGGTCACTAGCCCTGCTTCCTCGAACTGAAACCGTGTCAGTGAGGGTGCAAAATGGGACGTCAATGTTCAAAATGAAAGTTTGTTCATGAAGAAATTAAATCCCTAAAAAAGTAGCAAGAAGATCAGCCAACGTGAAATACTTGACTCTGAAGTTTTTAAACAATGCAGACAATGACTCTCTTTCTTGAGATATACGTGCAGGGAGGTAAAAGTATCGTGAAAGAAATATCCCAAAATGTGGCTGATTTTATTGTGTTTTCAAAAGCATCTCTTTCTTTAAATTTGTCCTTCTAAATTTCCTATAAGGGATATCTCCTCCTTTATTTTTTAAAGAAAACACATTTTAGAATACAGAGAATTAATAACCCCCGGTACAGGAAGGGCTGAAATACTCCCATGGAAAAAGAGCATTCATGCAGCTCCGTCCAGAGCTTTGAATGCGAAAGAAATTCCAGCTCTAAAAATACCATTCGTTAATTGTTGTAATCTATTAAGTCTTTAAATTTGGCTAGATACGAGTTTATTTTTTATTTTATTTTTTAAGTTTATGTGTTTATTTTGAGAGAGAGAGAGAGAGAGAGAGAGACCTCAAACCAGGGAGGGACAGAGAGAGGGAGAGAGAATCCTAAGCAGGCTCAGCTCTGTCAGGGCTTGAACCCACGAACCACGAGATCATGACCTGAGCCGAAGTTGGAGACTCAACCTACTGAGCCCCTCAGGCGCCCAGATACAAGTTTATTTGCAGCCAAATCTGTTTAGAAAACGCTTGATCCTTGCGCAGATGCTGACAGTCTTGAATACGGGAAGGAACATTAAAGCACCTACGGCTTTCGGGGTGTGCAGGGCATTAGGCTCTGTGCCGAGTGTTTCACGCACACCATCCTGCCCACTGTTCACACTCAGTGCTACGAAATCCATACCATTTGCATTTTATGAGCAAGGAAGTTGAGACCCAGAGTGGGTGACTCCGACCCCGAATCACGTGGTCCCCTCAGGGCAGAGCCGTGTGCCCAGCTTCTCCCCAGAACCACTCTCTGCCTCCGGGAACACAATCATTTATGAATCAGACGTGAGCTTGGAATAAGTAGGAGTTGTGTGAAAGTGAAATGTCGCTGTGTCTCTGGACCGATGTAGAAGGTCCCGGTTGGGGCTGCGGGCGAAGGCCAGCCAGGCGTCTGGTCCGCGCTCGGCGGGAAGGGGACAGACAGCGAGGGCACACCCGGGGCAGCTCCGTTCCCGCCGCTGACTCCGGCCTCTGGCTGCCGGGACTCTGCCCCCTGGGAGCTGCGGGAGACGCAGGAGGTCGGGAGACGTCCTTCTGAGAAAACCGCTTGTGTTCCAGCACCTCACCTGTTTCTGTTGTGGCTTCTCAACCACGTGGAGGAAGCGCGGGCTCCGTGACGGCACCCCCTCTCTTGGGACTCTTGTCTGGCTACCACGTTCCTGCTAACAAGACCGCGGAGGCTCAGGAGTCCAAGCACAGGGGCACGGACAGCTGAAGCACGTGAGCACAAGGCAAACATGTGTGATGTGGCCGTGGCCGTGGCGGCGGGGGCTGCGGCCCTGCAGGAGGAAGTGCGAGGCCAGCACCCCTGCTCCCGGGAGGGCCCACCCCAGGGGTCTGTCTTAACTCCGTCCCGGTCGCAAAGACCGTTCCGCCAGGTCACACTTACACCCCGGGGACCGACCGGTCAGGACTCACGCACGCCTGTTGGGGCCTGAGGCAGCCACGGCAGTGGGTGGAGGCAGAGGTTTGGGAAATAAAAGAAAAGTGAGCAGAAGTGCGTCCCTTGGGACGCGATCCGTCCACACGACGCAGAGGGGGACCTGCGTCTCTGAATTTCTGTTTTGTTTCAGCCAGAGACAGGTGGACCACTGTCCTGCGGCTTCTTCCGTCAGGGTTGAGACTCGACTGCTCTCTTACAGAAGCAGCCATGTGGGAACAGGAAATTCTCCTTGACGCCACCCCGCCAGCGGCTTCTTCGAGCTGCGCGGCCAAGGCTGTCCGCGCTGTTAGAAAAGCTGACAGGAGGCTTTCCGTGACAGGACTTGTCTGCTTCAGCCTCTGGATTATTTTTCACCAAGAGAATGAATTACGATCATAGAATATTTGCTTTCTTGCTAAATATGCATTTTCCTAAGGCTGAGATCCTGGACTGCCTTTCTCGGGGACACACAGCTTACACACGAGGCTTCCGAGGCCACACAGGACCCGGGAGCGGCAGAGAACGTCCGTCTGCTGCCCATGGAGGAAGGGGGTCCACCTGAGTTTACACGGAGCACAAGTATTAGAATTCAATGAAATCATAAAACAATTTATAATGATTTAGTATTTGTACGACACGTTTCCTCGCATTAGAAGGAAATTCCTTTGCCATATTCCACCCAATGGGACCTTCTGAAACATTTATATATGTTTTTCTGAAATAGGTCCTTCAAACAATTATGACCAAATCTTTGCTTTACTTCCTTGAACCCCGACGGGAAGTCCAGGGGATCTGGGTGGTGGTCATAACCAGCAGAAGCGGAGAAATGCCCAGAATCAGGCCAGAACTTTCTACCTGGCTTCCTACAGAAGTTTTCGCTCAATAACAAGGAAGTTATATTAGCTCCAAAATTGTGCGCTCTTGTGCAGAGGGCCCGGGGTTCTGACCGAGACCAGGAATGAGGCGTGGACCTGGACACAGAGGGTTCAACTGTGACCTGGTATTTGTGTGAACTTAGGCAGGTGTCTCAGTGCTGAACGGGGTCCTCATCTCTAACAAGAGGTCAAGGTACTCCTGCCGCCGCGGACGGTCATAAAACCAAACAGAAAGGAAGCGCGTCGATTATCTGTGCGTTCTCCTACGAGGGAAGGCTCCCTTTGGAATTTACTGGTTTCCCTCTTTGTTCTTCATCTACTACTTCTGGGACCAGTGGTGGGTTTGGACTCATTTGTACGAGCTCACAGTGGAAGATTTGGGTCCTGGAGTAGGGGTGGGGGTCCAGGCGGGCTCCACCCAGGCACCTATCAGCATTGGAGACACATCTCGTTCCTCTCTCACGGACACCGGAAGCGCTTTGTTACAGCAGCCTGGCCTCCTCGGGCTCTGAAACGGAACTTCTGGCAGTCCTTCGCCGGGACTCGGTGGCAGGCTCCGTGCTGATGCCCCAGTTCATTGTCCATGCCTCACACCCTCCCCCAGCCCCGTGCTGTCACCAGACGGCTGGCAAGGACAGCGAGGCTCTCCGCGGGGACATCAGGGTCCACACAGGGGGCGGCACATGCGCGAGGAGAGAGGCCCCCCAGACGGGCACCCGCCTCCTTAAACCTAGTTCCTCTCGGTGAGAGCTCTGGACGGAGTCACCGGGGAGGCGGCCTCTCCCGGGAGCAAGCTGCTCTGAGTGAAAACCTAGCGCAGTGGGACTTGGGTCCGCTCCCGGTACGCTGAAGGGGCGCCCAGCACCCGGCGAGCACCCCGTGGTTCGCACACTTCCTAGCCGTGTAGAGGCTCCTCGGCCCTGGCTTTGCATGCGACAAGGCCTCTGCTCCGGACTGATGCCCAGACGCGGTCCGGCTGCAGAAATCCATTCCGAGGTTTCTTGTGGGCGAAAAACTAGCTGAGGTTGCAAAGTTTAAAAAACACCCCCCCCCCCAAGAAAACAGTACCTGGAATGGAAGCAACTTCCCAAGAAATACCCATATTTTAAACTATTATTAACACGATTGCTGGCACATTTGCGAGCTCCTCTTCCAGCGGAGGAAGGTGCCTGTGAGGCGCCCGGGTCCTTCCGTGCGCTCCGGAGGACAAGGTCAGCCCTGCGCCTGCCCGAGAGAGGCCTTCCAGCGCGGGGCCGGCGGCGGCCTCCGGCAGCTCCTCCGGTGCGAGCGGGGAACGGCCGCGTGTCCGGTGTGGACCGGCCTCTGGGTCAGCTCCGCACGAGCACACAAGTCAGGGAACAGTTCGCACTGCGGAGTGTGCCCCCGCCCCATTCTCCCGTCCAGGGCAGTGACTTAGGGTCGGGGCCTGGAAGCCCGCCTTGCTCAGTCGGCAGAGTGGGCCACCAGCTCCTCGTCGGAGCGAGAAAGGGAGCCGAGGCTCCCTGACGCACGAGCGCAGCCAGGACTTCCGGAGGCCCCTTCCTTTCCGAAGCGCTGGTCCTGGGACTTGCCCACGCGAACCGGGCGGCCAGGACGCCCCGCCGGGAGGGGTGCGCAGGAAGGGGCCTCGGGGACGCCCTGCCCGCCCGCGGAGGAGGGGACACGTCTGTGAGCCCCTGCACGAGCCGGACGTCCCTTCTCCGCCGTCAGCCGCGGTTTCCGGCGGAAGAGAAGAGCCACGTGGCTTCTGCGCGCTCCCGCGGCTGAAGGCCACGTCCAAGGGCCGTTGTGGACTCTGCGCAGACACGGGGCTGGCTCCCAGTGGTGGCCCGGCGCCCCCACATCCCAGCCCCCAGGCCGGCGCCTCTCGGGGAGAACCCACAGGTGCACTGGCCAGGGAGGGACGTCTGCGGACCCCGGGTGCCGACCCCATGTGTTGACCCCGTGTGCTGACCCCGAGTGCAGACCCCATGTGCAGACCCCGTGTTCGGACCCCAGATGCTGACCCCGGGTGTGGACCCTGTGGGTCCGCCTGACTGTGGCTTTCCGGGTTTCCTGGGCGTGACCCTGGCAAGGCCTGGTCCCACCCTGCTGCATCGACAATTCTGGCTAAAACAAGGGCCCTTGGACATTTCTACAGAGGCGCGTCCAAGGTGAGAAGTTGCCCCAGAGAGACAGGGGCCAGAGGTCTGTGTTAATTATGAGAACATTAACTTTCCTCTTCGACTCTCTCTGAGGCTGCACAGTACATCTTAAGTACCTTACATAAGAAAGACTGGTTTTTAAGATAACGGAAGGGCTTGGAAATAATCATTTATAATAAAACCCGAATGAATAGTCTGTATTTTATGTTTGACACAGCTGTGTGTCTGAATATTCGGAACGTGTACGCCAGATGCTAAGGTAGTGTTTCCTGCGTCGATTCCAGTGAATTCCCGACCCTGACTCGGCCACTCGGAGGCTCATACTAGGGCGTGTTTACGCAGCTGCGTTGTGTAACTGTGTGGCCCTGAAACACCACCAGAAACGTTCCATTGGCCAGAACTGGCGTGCACTCCTGTGTGGCCGGGTCTGAGGGTCATTCCGGACGTGATGAGAGTCCCTTACGGGCTGCCTCTCAGTGAAGGAAACACGTGTCCTGGTGGGCGGGGCTCCCGCGGGGCAGGACATCCCGCCCTGGACCCCTGCCCTGCCCGGGTCCTCCCTCCTGCCCCCCAGCTGTGCAGACATCACACCTGCTTTTTCATCCTCCAGTTTGTTTGAACTTTGACTCAGGAGACCCTCAATTTAATCCGATTCCAGAATGGAATGGTCCAGAAACTGCTAGATGCTGAGGCTCAGGACAGTGGCCGTGTCCTCCATCCCCAGGACCCAGAGGCTGGCGGGAGGGACAGCGCGGTACTGGGGGCATGTAGAGCAGGTCAGGGCGACGGGGACAGCTCCTTGGGGAGGCCTCAGGGACCCCCAAGGGGTGAGAGGACGGGCGGGCGTCCATCAGACAGCAGAAGGTGCAGGACAGCTGGGCAGGAGCCACATTCCTGCTACTCTAATGATTTGGTGACTTTGGGGGAGGGGATGATGGCTGCAAGGACCTAGGCCATGGAGCCAGACACCGCTTCGCTGCAGGGGGACAGCAGGGCAGACGTGAGGGATGGACAGCCCACTCACCAGCAGAGCAGGGGAGAGGGCCACACGTCCTCGGGGCCACAGACAGGGTCACACGTGGGGGGGCCTGGGGGATGCAGGCGGGGCTCACGTGGGGGCGCCTGGGGGACTCAGGCAGGGCTCATGGGGGAGCCTGGGGGACGCAGACGGGGCTCAAGCGGGGGGGCCTGGGCAAGGCAGAGGGCACAGAGGAAAAAGGGAGGAGCACAGACTGTAGGCCCTAAGACAATCAGGCAAGAGAGAAAACCACAAAGGTGAAAAGAAATGGGTTTTTTTCCGAAAGAAAAGTATCTGATGTGTGACTGTGTGTTTCCTCGGCAGCCTGACCCTCGGCCCTCGTCCAGCCACGGCTTCTGCGCGAATTAGGTTTCACTGGTGATCTCAGCGGGAGCTGTGGAAGGTGGGTAGGAAGGACCGAGGAGGAGACGCTGGACCCATATTGGACGGAAACGGGGCAAAGATTTGAGCTACAACATTCCCAAGGTATCGTGACTCACTGACGGACGTCACCGGTCACCATGAGATGAGACCCCTCCTCGCTGGCCCTCCAGGAGACCGCACGTCCGGCCTGGAGCCTTCCACCCTGCGCCCCTCAAGCCCTCCCCCTCCCCTTGAGCCCGAGGCCAGGGCTTGAAGGAGGGCAGAGGGGGCGTGGCTGGGTCTGGGTGTTCCTGCGACAGTTACACCCCAACCCACAGAGCTTTGACGTGTCACCGTGAGACGGTGAGCACGTGGGCGTCAGGACTGGTGGCCTCCCTGGGCTCTGGGCTCATCTCCCGAGTATGCACTGAACCCGCCTTCACGTCCTCAACTAAATTCATATAATTTGGTGTTCAAACTTGGTATGTCAAGGGGAAAAAAGCTGTTTATAATTACATATGATTTTGTGATTTCGCACAGATGTTACTCGGGTTCAGCTTACAGTCTGAACGCGGGCCTCGCGCCCTCACCGGCTGGCCCAGAGAGGACCCGCCGGGGGCAGTGGTGAGCTGACTCCCGGCCCAGCACCCCCTGAACCCCCTGGCGCCCGTGTCAGAAATCCGGTTCGGGGACTCACCTGAGCTCCAGCTTGGGAAACGGTGTCTTGCAGACCTGATCCAAGGGTTTCCTACACAGGGCGATCCTTAAACTTTACAGAAATAAACGGCCACAAAACGAAACACTGAGTGTGGGATCACAGGAATCAGAAAGTCCGATTAAAATCCCCTGCCTGTTTCTATTGGAGTCACCTTGGGCCCTTCCAGGTTTTGGGGGGAAGGTGTTTGCGTGGGACCCCCTGGTGCTCACGCTGCTGACAGTTCACGCCGTGCCAACATCTTCCGTCTCCGCGTGAGGCTCAGACTCCCAGCTTCCAACGTCTTCTCCCATCCGATTATAGAGAAATGTATCTGTTACAAGAACGGGCTCCTGAGGATCTGACGCGGCCCCACAGCCACACTCGCTGGTGTGAAATAAATACTTGAACATACTTATTTTGAAAGTAGTGATACTTTCACACAGATGTCACTCGGTTTCAGCTTACAGGCTGAACGTGGGCCTCGTGAAACTCCTGTGTTTCTTTCCCTCTTACGCTAACTTCTATCCTCACTTTTATGGTCATACGTCTCTTGTCTCTTTATTTTTATCATTCGACCACATGCCTCCGCGTCCTCTGCCGCTGGGCTAATCTGTACTTCTGTTTCAGCACTTTATACAGATGAAATTTGAAATACGTGGGGTTTTTATGGCTGGTTTCTTTAGATGGATACTGCCTTTGTGAGACTAATTTCTGTTACTGCAGACAGAGGCCGTTCATCCATTTTAGCGTAATTACTACAAACAGTAATACTGCCGGCCGTAGGAATTGTCACGCCTCCTGATTTCACACTCAGGTGGCTGCCAGCTTCCCCGTCCCCCACCCCACCGGCGCCCAGCAGGGTGCAGCTCCTGGACCCTCCAGCCAGAAGATGCCTGGGTCCTAGGGACACTCGTGTTCGGGAACAGTAGGTAACTCCAGTCAGTTTTCCACGGGGACCGCAGCCGTCTGCCACCCAGCAGCCTCCCACTTCGCCATCAACGCACTCATCTGCCCAGGTTAGCCCCCTCTGCTGGGACCTGGGGTGGCTTTCCTCCGTCTACTGGTGTCTGTAACTTCGCTCCTCTCCTAGTATTTTACCGGTCACTGCTGTGCCTGGCCGCCCGTTTCGTATATGTCTGAGCCCCTGATTTCCTCTTCTGTGAAGGGCCAGGTCAAGTCTCTTGAGCATTTTTTTATAGACTTGCCTCTTGTTGTTGCTTCATAAGATTTCTTTAAGTATTTTGAACACAAATAAGAATTTAAATTTTTATAGGTTGCCACCTCCCCCACAGGCACACACACCAGGACGAGACTTCTGCCTTTAATCTCTTAGGTTGAGAGAAATTCTTAAATTGATTGCAGATTGACTTCTCTCGGTCTCAGGGATTCGGAGATGCTGAGGAAATCATGCTTATCGACTTCTGATGCCGTCACTGTTCTGCCCTCATGTTTAGGCCTAACATTCACCCAGAATGAATTTTATAAAGTTTTTGTTTCTTTCTCACATGGATGCAGTATTCCAGTTCCATTTATTAAAGGTGACCCTCTCCCCTGACTCTCTGGTGCTGTGTTTCCGTCGTGTGCGCGCTGCCCGGGTGTGAGGTGGGCTCCGGGCGCTGGGGCCCGCTGGCTGGCCATCAGTTCAGGCGCCAGCACCGAGGGGCCTTATTGTGGTAGCTTAGCAATCGATCCTGCTCGGAGGGCGGGCCCTCCCGGTTCGTGGCGCCAGCCCGAGGACGGGCTTGTCGCCCGGAGGCCCAGCCCTGGACATGGTCGCTGGGTCACACGCAGACCGGCTTTCGGGAGAGTCACCCTTGTGAGTGGCGTCTTTCCTTCTGTCTGGTCATGTTCGTGACACATGTGCTTTCACAATCAACACAACAGACTAAAATATGTGATTTTTATTTTCTTGAGGCTGGCATAAAACGTACGAGGAGCTTATGTATATTGTCTTCAGATTCGGCGAGATCTCTCTTGTTCTCTCTTTAATACACGTGTAGTTAATTCGTATTAGGAGTATTTTCCATGTCACAAAATATTCTCCTGCAACATCATGGTTCAGTCATAATTTGCTTGACTGGCCACTTACTGTCGGGATGTCACATGTGTCTAACGATCACGGAACTCATGGCGTGAGCTCGCTGTATGTAATCACCTCTGACAGGTGTTGGTCTCCAGTTTACACCCATTCTCCCGCAGCGCTTAGGGAGGTGGGAAGTCCCCACTCCGTCCCCACAGCAGGAGGAGAGCCGACCATCTCCCCTCGGGTCCGCAGAAGCAGCGATGTCACAGGGCAAAGCACTGCTCTGAAAGCGGCGCCACCCAGGCGCCCACGACCGAGTGCTGGGGTGGCTACCGAGCTGGGACTGAGGGGCTGCTGGAGGCTCCGTGTGGACGGAACGGAGGCAACACACCCCAGGGGCCCTGGCATAGGACGTTTGTCCCTCGGACTCTCCCTGGAAGAGAAGGGTCCCCTCTGGCTTCCGGCAGAGGAGGAAAGAGGAGCCGATCTGAAATCCTGCCTCACCTGCCTGAGGAAAGAAGACCCCCCCAGCCCCCCGATGCTCTGCCCACAAAGGGGGGACACGGACCCTGGTCACAGGGCTGGAGAACACCGCCCCAGCACACCGCACACAGCGCCAGCCACCTACAGGGACCGCGTCTTTCACCTTGTTCTTCATGTCCCGCCGTCTGGAAACAGTCGCAAAGACACTGAAAGACAAAAGTCACAACCCGAAGCCGCAGATGTGGCGGGATTTTGGAGTCATCCCACTGGGGTTGAGGCACAGGGGTGAGACTCTGAGAGCTGACAGATGAAGGGGACCACACGCACCGACAGACAGCCGCGCTGGCGGAGAGGTGGAAGTCCTGAGAAAGAACCAAAACCAAAATCTGCTGATTTGGCGGGCTCATCGGTGCACCCGGCCTGGAGGAGGGACAGTCTCTGCGCTGAAAGCCGCCGACACGGAAAAGCAAAGAGAAGAAAGAATGACAAAAACAGAAAAACACCCCGTGTGGGTAATGGACGTGCCAGAAGGGAAGACAGAGAGAAGGAACAGAAGAATGTTTGAAACAATAATGGCTCATAATGTCCCCAAATTAACGTCAGACTCCAAACCAGAGAGCCAGGACGCTCAGAGAACACCAAGGGGGATGAATGCCAAAAAATTCACGTAGGCGGAACCACTGCTCTTTCCTTCGGTACATTTCTATGACTTAGTTTCATGGTAAAATCTCGGACTATATGAGATGCAGTTTCTATGGTGTTCACTTCCATTTGTGCCCAAGTGGTCACTTTCCCAAGAGTTGTTTGATCTTTCTCTGCTCCTTTTAGCATCACCCCTACTAGACTAATTTCCAGCGTACATTTATATCCATTTTTGACTGACCCGTCCACCAGTTAAGCTCTTGTACCACATTACTTCAGCTTTCTGGTTCTCTAGTATATAATCACAGTTGGAGAGATCAGAACTCCTGCAACTCCGTTCATGATGGGTCCTCTTTGACATTCTGTCTTCCGAGTCAGCAAATGCTGACATTTGCTTGAACAGCGTCCCTGCTCTCGGCTTCAGTTTCTATGTTTATGTAAGAAAGAGACTAATGAAAATAAAGCAACTCTGAGCTTTCTTTCAAGTTTAATATTCTCCTATTGTTCTTTGGCTCTAAGATCCTAGCATGGAAAAGTGGTTATTGCATTCTCTGTCCAAGTCAACAAGCACAGGGGGACACAGCCAAGGGCAGTGAGAGCTGGTGGCCTGGGACACTCCCGTCTTCTTCCTGCACAACAATGCCACGCTTTGCTTGCCGGGAGGATTTCACCAAAATAAGAGGAGAAAATGATGGACGATGGGGAAGTCCAATTTAATTTTTCTCCGACTAAATGCTTTGCCTGTTGGTTCAATGTTCAAGATATAAATTTGGGAATCAGTTTTATTTTCTCCTAAAGTACAACCAAAAATGTATACTATTTCCTGTTGAAACACACATGCCGCTTTTAAACAATCAGCGCATCTGGGCAGCGAAGATGGAAGACGGAGCTCAGATGACCCGAGTGAAAGGAGGTAAGGCGACCTGGGCTGGCCGTCAGCTCGCGCTCTGTCACCAGATCGAAATTCCTCTTCTGACGTTGGAACACGAGCTACCGTGCTGCGAGGAGATGCAGACTTCAGCTATTTCAGAGTCTTGAGAGATGTATTGAAATCTGGGACGAAAAGGCCTTGGAGCTTTGACAGGCATTTATCAGGATTGAAGTAATCCGAATGTGTTTGATTCACGCTCCAAAGTCTGGATCCTGGGTTTTAACCGCAGATGTCTGGCTGGAAAAAAGACTCATTTTTCTTACAGTTTATGTTCTTTTAAATATACTGGAGAGCTAACTCTAAAATAATTTTATTTTCAGTGGAATTCGAGTTCTGGGGCAGGAAATGGATGCAGCCCGGTCATCCTGGAGCCTGCGAACACGGGCGGAGGAGCCGGGAAGCCTGGCGAAGGCCTGGGCTTGTCCGGGACGGAGCCTGCAGAGCGCCGGGGCCCCTCGCTCACGGCGCCTGACCCGCTTCTCTCCACTGTTCCGGGGAGTTCTTCTCGGGGGACGAACCATTTCCGACCTGCGTGGTTTGCAGAAATAGAGTAAAGAGCGCATCTGCACTCAACCTGGGGGGCTGGCTCACTGGGTGGGGGGCATTCCTCTGGCAGCACGGTAAGGATGTGAAGCGCGTCCTCCCCCAGGGGGACTGGCACATGACCCCTCGTCCCCTGGTCCCCCTGCAGACCGCACAGTCCTTTCCAGGGGACTTCAGGAAGGTCGTCCTCGGCGGAGCCGGCTCAAGCTGTCTGTACCAGACTCCCCCCTTTTTGCCATTTCTCTCCTCACCCCAGACCGGCACCACTCTGCAGGCTCCCTGCCCGCGTGCACCCCCGCTCTGCCCCCCAAGGACATCCAACCCCAGTCCGTCTCTTGTTCCTCTTGTAACTCTGACTCCAATTTGGACTCCCCTGTTTCCAGGGGACACAGACAGATACAAAAACAATGTAAACTGGGGCACCTGGGGGGCTCAGCCAGTTAAGTGTCCGACTTCGGCTCAGGTCATGATGTCACAGTTCGTGGGTTCAAGCCCCACGATGGGGTCTGTGCTGACAGCTCAGAGCCTGGAGCTGCTTCAGATTCTGTGTCTCCCTCTCTCTCTGTCCCTCCCCTGCTCACGCTGTCTTTCTCTCTCTCTCAAAAATAAATGAAACATTTAAAAAAATTTTTTTAAAAATGATGTAAACCAAATAATGTATTTTTAAGTTTAATTATTTATGCTAAATCATCTGCTTTCATCACGTGTTCCTGAATTTTGTATTATGTGTTTAAAAACATAAAATTCTTACTCCCCAAACACTGGTTAGACACACTGTGTAGTTGACTTTTAGCCATCTTCAGCTTCAAGCTCTTGTATTTAGTACTAGTCTAAAAGCCTTTGTCACTTTAATTATTTCTTTTAAGATTTCATTTTTTAGAACACTTTTAGTTGTTTTTTTTTTTTTTTACCAAAACTGGAAGGGAGGTGCAGAGAGTTCCTCGCACAGCCCCCCCCACACCCCCCAGAGCGGGGCATTCTCTCCAATCTGTTGACCTGCGCTGACATGTCAAAACCACCCCAGATTCGCAGGGGACCTTGGTTTCTTCGGCTGCTGCACATTCTGTGGGTTTCGACAAATATGTGGTGACACGTGCCCCTCGTCACAGCACCGCACAGAGGATCTTCAGTGACTTAAGACCCTCTGTGCCCCGCCTGGTCGTCTCGCCCACCCCCGACCCTCGGGCGGCTCTCTCCGGAGTTCTGCCTTTTCCTGGTGTCACGCCATTGAGCTCACACAACACGCAGCCTTTCAGACCAACCTCCTCCGCTTAGCAATATGCATGGAGCGTTCTGTTTAGCCCGGAAGAACATTCTGTGGTCCGGATGGACTGCCGTCTGTCCCTCATCTAGGGGGGACATCTCGGTTGCTTCCACGTTTTGACAATTACAAGCAACATGATTGCTGGGTCACATGGAAAGAGTGTGCTTACTTTTGTAAGGAACCATGACTTTGCAAAGTCGCTGCTCTGTGTCGCATCCCTGCCAGCAAAGAATAAGAGTTTCTGTTGCTCCAAACACTCGCTAGCCTTTGGTGTCAGCTCCAGACTTTGGCCAGTTGAATAGGCTTGTAATGTCGGTTCATTATTTTAAATTAGCATTTCCCTGACGTCTGACGTGGGCCCTCTGTCCATATGTGATTTCCCATCTGTACATCTTGTTTGGTGACGAGCCTGTTAAGGTTTCACCCACCTTGAAATCAGCTTACTTGTTTCTTATTTTTGAGTTTTGAGAGTTCCACGTACGTTTTATGTTTTGGATAATAGTCCAGTAACAGACCTGTCTTTACAAATACTTTCTCTCAGCCGACCACTTGCCATTTTGTTCCTTTGTTTTCATCTTCACAGAGCATATATTTTTAATTTTAATGAGATCCAGCTTATCAATTATTTCTTTCATGGATTGTGTTTCTGGTATTCTATCTCAAAAGGCACTGCCATACTCAAGGTAATCTAGGCTGACTCATGTTATCTTCTGGGAATTTTATAGTTTTGTGGCTTGCACTCAGGTCTATGATCTGTTCTGAGTTAACTTTTGTGAAGAATGTAAGGTCTGTGTCTCGGATCATTCTCTCTGCTTGTCTACGTCTGCTGCTCTGCCATCACCTGTTAAAGGTTTGTCTTGTTCCATTGTGACGCCTTTGCTCCTTTGTCAAAAACCAGTGGACTGCGTGGGGGTGTTCTGTTCCCTTGCTCGGCTCATCTATTGCCAACATGACACTGTCTGGACAGCTTCAACTTTATGGTGAGTCTTGAAGTCAGATGGCATCAGCCTCTCAACTTTGTTCTCCTTTAATATCATGCTGGCCATTCTGGGCCTTACGCCTCTGAACATATACTTTAGAATCAGTTTTCAATATCCACAAAATAACTTGCTAAAGTTTTTACTGGGATTGTATGGAGTCTATGGATCAATTTGACAAAGACTGCCCTCTTGATCATATTGAGCATTCCAATCCATGAACATGGGATAGCTCTTCATTTACTTATTTGTTTTTTGTTTTCTTACCAGATATTTGTAGTTATTCTCATTAAAAATTTTTTTTAACATTTACTTATTATTGAGAAACAGAAACATAGCATGAGCGGGGGAGGGGCAGAGAGAAGAGGAGACACAGAATCCAAAGCAGGCTCCGGGCTCTGCGCTGTCAGAACAGAACCCAACACAGGGCTCAAACCCACAAACTGTGATCATGACCTGAGCGGAAGTTGGATGCTTAACCATTTAGCCACCCAGGTGCCCCTAGTTATTCTCATTTAGATCTTGTATATAATTTATTAGTATTATACCTAAGTATTACATTAGCACCCCCTCAAAATGAAAGTGGTATTTTTTAAATTTCAAATTCCATTTGTTTACTGTTGGCAAATGATTTTTGTCTATTACCCTTGTGTCTTACAACCTGTTATAGCTGCAGATTAGTTTCAAGAGCTTTTGGGGGGGAGACATAGACAGTATTGTCATCTGTGAGGATCGTTTTTCTCTTCCTTCCCCTCCTTGTCTTGTGCCTGATCTGAGTGGGAAGGCTTTGCGTTTCTCATTGTTAAGTAGGATGTTGGCTGTAGGTTTTTACAGATATTCTTTATCAAGCTGAGGAAATCCCTGTCTATTTCAAGTTTACTGAAAGATTTTTATTATAAATGGTGTTGGATTTTGTCAAATGCTTTTTCTGCCTCTGTTGACTTTTCTCTTTTAGTCTGTTGATGTGATGGATTACATTAATTGATTTCAAATGTTGAACTGGCCTTGTGTATCTTGGATAAGTCCCACTTGATCATGATGTATATTTCTTATACATTGTTGGGTTTGCTTTGTTAATACTTTGTTGAGAACCTTTAAATCTGTGCTCATGAGAAATATCGGTCTGTAGTCATCTCTCCTTATAATGTCTTTGAGTGGTTCTGCCAGGAGGGTCAAACTGGCCTCAGACAATGAGCTAGAAAGTATTTCCTCTGCTTCTACCTGGGAAAGAGGTTTTGCTACCTTGTAGAGATTTAGTATAACTTTATTTTTTTAATCTTTGAAGCTTTAAATATTTTTTAAACAAATATCAAAATAACCTGGAATGGTTTGCTTATGAGTGTGAAGACCGTTGGGTTTTGAAACATGAAAGACAAGAGAGAAGTCCATGGACAAGCACGCATGCTCAGTCCTCCTTGAAGCTTGAAATGGAGGGAGGGTGCTGACGAAAAAGAGAAAAATAAAAGTTACATATTTAGTGTGAATTTCTCTAAATCTTATTGTTCAGATCTTGATAGAAAAGTGTTTCTAGACTGTTCCTTTATTGTTTAAAAAAGAAGTCCCAGTACATTTTGAAAAATCTACTTTCTCTTACAGCATCTTGATTTCCCATCATGACTTTTCAGCCCTAAGAATTCCTTTCTTGTTTAAGGTGAATAATATATAAAGACTCCCATTATTTGATGGTAGTAATGATTTTCAATCTTGACTTCAAAGAATATTTTATCTTTTTTTGGAAAAGAAAACTCATACATTTGGGGCTAGAATCTTTATATCTTTTTTTTACATCTTTATTCTTGGCTGAACTCACAACCTTAAAGAGTAATACTTATGTGCCTGTGGTTATGCTTTAGGCAGTATTTTTTCCTATAAATCTACGTTAGCCTACTCAGTTCATTACTCCCCGCTAAAATTCCTTCCACTTGACTTTTCCAAACCTTCCTCTCTTGGCCAGCCGTTCTCCTCATTTCACACTTTCCTAAATTGTGGCTCCATTATTTAAACTGGGTATTTGGTCACTTAGCTGAAGACTCATTTGTGTAAAACACATTTAGCAAATATAAACATTTCAGGGAAGCGAGAGACTTCAAGTCATACTCTTTCCAGGATGCCTATAAAATTTTTAGGCTCTGTCATTTTTACAACTAACATGTTTTACTGTGTAATATCTTCCAGAGATTTTTCTCATTACACTTTTACTCAGTTATTTCATGTCAATTTTTGTTTCCAAAATGTTCAGAACTCTTTTCATAGACAACCTCAACACCATGTAGGTAAATTGCAAAACCAAATATTCTTTTGACTGGGCTCGGTCAGCAATAAATAGAATTTATCAGACACAAAAACTGTACATAAACTGTCTGCATTTAGGTATTTTCAATACCATGAGCTATTTATTAGTCAGGAAGTCTTCAATATATTTATGTGCTCTGCTCTTTAGAAAAAGAAAAGAAAAATGTGAAGTTGCTTTATCTCTAGGGCGTGTATTGGAAGAAACAACTAATATTTAAAATATTGATCACTTTACCACCTTTTCAATTATCTGAAAACTTTAGTTTAGTACCCAAGAATCTGTAAATAATTTAGGGTGGTCTCTTAAATGTCTGTATTTCACCCGATTCTGTGCCACGGGGAGACTGCAAGCGTAGGAGCACAGACGGGGCATCAGGCCCGTGTGGGGTGTCAGCAGGTGTAATTCTGTGACAAAGAGGTCAGGGTTTTTTTAAGCAAAGCTAATTGATATTTATCCAATATTATTTACTTGAGCACATACTAAGTACATGTCTCTCTTCTATATCCTCGTCTTCCAATATGTTGTTTAATGTCTTAATATTTTATTTTAAATTTGAATAAATTTATAGAAAATAACATAATTTAATATCATCAAATAAATGCCACACATTCACATGTGATTAGGACAGATAATCTCTGTATTTTTCAGAATGTCTGGGTAAATGTCTGTGGTGCTTAACTACTATTTGTTATGTGAATATATGAATGAATGAGCAACGGAATGAATTAATGTCTTCACAAAAGTATTTCTCCAAATGATGTTAATGGGCGAATCTGTTGCCAAAAGACTGGTTGGCACATTATAATTCTATGGGGGCATTATGGGATAGATCAAGAATGTCAGCTACAAGATCTGATAAACTGGGCTTGAGAATCACTCTGTGTGACCTGTGGGAAGGCATTTATTTATTTATTTATTTTTAATTTTAGTTTTAATTAGGTAATGTACAGTACAATATTGGTTTCAAGAGTAGAATGCAGTGAGCCGTCACTTACACACAGCACCCAGCGCTCATCCCAACAAGCGCCTTCCTTAACACCATCACCCCTCTAGCCCATCCCTGCCCCACCTCACTCCTCAGCCCTCAGTTCATTCTCTATCATTAAGAGTTTCTTGTTGTTTATTTCCCTCCCTTCCCTACCCCTTCCCATGTATTCATCTGTTTTGTTTCTTAAAGTCCACATACGAGTGAAATCATATGGTATTTGCCTTACTCTGACTGACTGATTCACTTAGCACAGTACATTCTAGCTCTGTCCATGTCCTTGCAAATGGCAAGAGCTCATTCTTTTGAATGGCTGAGTAATATTCCAATCCTAAAATGGTTATTGAACCACAAAAGAACACAAATAGCAAAAGCAATCCTAAAAAAGAAAAATGAACTGGCGGAATCATGATTCTGTATTTCAAGCTATATTACAAAGTGATGGTCATCAAAACAATATAGTACTTCTTAGAAACAGACACATAGATCAATGGAACAGAATAGCAAACCTAGAAATGGACCCATGAATATGTGGCCAACTCGTCTTGGACAAAGCAGGAAGGAATATCCAATGGGGGAAAAAGAGTCTCTTCAGCAAATGGTGCTGGGAAAACTGCACGGTGACATGCAGAAGAATGAACCTGGACCACTCTCTGCACCGTACACAGAAATAAATGCAAAACAGGTGAAAGACCTAAATGTGAGACAGGAAACCATCAAAATCCTAGAGGAGAACACAGGCAGCGACCTCTTCGACCTCAGCCAGAGCAACTTCTTCCTAGACACATCTCCGAAGGCAAGCGGAACTAATGCAAACACGAACTATTGGGAAAAGCTTCTGCACAGAGAAGGAAACAATTAACAAAACTAGAAGGCAGCGGAATGGGGAAAGATATTTGCAAATGGCATGTCAGATAAAAGGTTAGTATCCAAAATCTATAAAGAACCTATCACACCCCAAAAATAAACAACCTAGTTAAGAAATGAGCAGAAGACATGAATAGACACTTTTTCAAAGAAGACGCCCAGATGGCTAATAGACACAGTAAAAGATGCTGAACCTCACTCAATATCAGGGAAATACAAACACAAATATACACAGGTGACTGGGTGGCTCAGTTGGTTAGGCATCTGACTTTGGCTCAGGTCATAATCTTGCCATTCTTGAGTTTGAGCCCCACATTGGTCTCTGTGCTGACAGCTCAGAGCCTGGGGCTTGCTTTGGATTCTGTGTCTCCTCTCTACCTGTCTCTCCCCCACTTGTTTTCCCTCTCCCTCTCTCAAAAATAAACATTAAAAATTAAAAAAAAACAAATATACAAAAAAAAGAGAAAATGCTTTGTAAACTCTAATCTGTGTTGTGTTTTGTTAAATTAAAAATGCCATCAAAACATCTCCCGTACTTTAGACACATGAAAAGATGTTCAACATCACTCATCATCAGGGAAATACAGATCAAAACCACACTGAGACACCACTGCACACCCGTCAGAATGGCCAAAATTAACAACACAAGGAAAAACAGGTGCTGGCAAGGAAGTGGAGAAACGGGCTCCCTCCTGCACTGCTGGTGGGGGTGCACACTGCGCAGCCGCTCAGGAGAGCAGGATGGAGGCTCCCCAGGGAGTTACAGATGGAACTACCCGATGACCCAGAAACTGCACTGCTAAGTATTTATCTAAAGAATACAAAAATGCTGGCTTGCAGGGGTACATGCACCCCAATGATTACAGCAACATTTTTTATATTAGCCAAACCATGGAGTGAGCCCAGTGTTCACTGACTGACGAATGGGTGAAGATATGGTCGGTACACAAAATGGAACATTACAGAGAGATGACAGAGAAGGAAATCTTGCCGTTTGTGACAACATGGGGACCTAACGGGCATTATGCTAAGTGACCTAAGTAAGACAGAGAAAGACAAATAGTGTATGATTTACTCATATGTGGAATCTAAAACAAACAAACAACAAATGAACGAACAAATGAATGAACAAAAAATAGACTCTTGAAAACATAGAACAGAGGCACCTGGGGGCTCAGTCAGTTAAGTGTCCGATCAGCTCAGGTCATGATCTCACGATTCATAAGTTCGAGCCCCACGTCAGTCTCTGTGCTGACAGCTCAGAGCCTGGAGTTGCTTCAGATTCTCAGTTTCCCGCTCTCTCTGCTCCTCCCCTGCTCCAACACTCTGCGTCTGTCTTTCTCAAAAATAAATAAACATTAAAAAAAAAGAAAACATAGGACAAACTAGCATTTTGCAGAGGCGAGGTGAGTGGACAAAGGTGTGGTGTGGACAAAGGAATAGCTGAAGAGGACACGGACTTCCAGTCATAAAATAAGAAGGTCTAGGGGATGAAGAAGTTGAACCCGGGAACGCAGTCGTAGTGGTGGGGTGACTGCCCTGTGGTGACGGGCACGGAGTCATGTGCAGAACTGCTGGATCGCCGTGAGGCACACTATGTGTCTCCTAACACAGCACTGCATGTTAACTATGCTTCAGTTTTTAAAAAAGGAAAATACTCCAGTAATTCAGAAAAGGTAAGTAGTTTATTGTTTTGGGATTGACGGCAAGAGACTGGTTTTCAGAGACACAAACAGTTTGATGCTCTAAGAATCTGAATCTCACTTCTCCATTGACTGAGAAAGTTCTGCTCCATTTTATAAGATGCCTTTACAACAGAACAAAACGATGGACCGCAGAAGGCGGCACCAGGAATCACTCGCTTGGCGCAAACACAGCCAAAATGGTATTGTTCCCACAATGACTTCATTTAGATCTGCTCCTTCTTCCCCTCACAGAAATCTAGAAAAGCCACCAAGTTTCTTATGTAAAGACTGAGAGAAAGAAAATAAAAAAAGATTCAGAGCAGAGAAGGACAGAGTACTTTCTGGGAGTCACAAAGACCCGCGCTTCACAAGGGCCGCTGTCCCCGGCAGACCGCAGAGGGTTACCGTTTGATGTCGGGGCACAGAACGTACAGCCTGACGTGGCCCCTGAGTTACTCCCGCGAGCCATGCCTGCCCCACATCCCATTGGCCAAAATTCAGTACTTTCCCATCTGAATCACTTTATTGCACCTAAAACAGGCACAGGGATTTAAAATAGTTACACTACAGCCCATCCGGTTCTCAACTCTCGCCACTGCCTAACATAATGTGTGACCCTCAGAAGCATCTTCTTGCAGCAGGCCCGCGGAAGCGGTGCGTCAGCACCGGGAGTCAGACGCCGCTGCCGTTCCCGCGTGGCTCCCAGGCCGGGTTAGAGTCTAGAATCACCTTGGAAGTTCTCAACGGAGATAAGTGCCCACTGACCACCGGGGAATTTCGGGTGGTTCTCAGAGAAATGAGCCAAATCTGGGGCTTCCAGTCTCTGCGAGTCACCCCGGCCCTCGAAGAAGTGAGACCTGGGACTAAAGGGGAGACTCAGAAGCACGTTCCAGCCCAAGCGTCACAGGCGGGTGATCCCACATGGGGGGACGTGTCTTCACGGCTGGCCACGGCCTGGACCTGGTTCTCTGGGCCTGTGGAGTCACGCAGGGTGCTCTAGCCGAGTAACACATCGGGGCCGTGGTGGTGAGGCTGGTTTTCCGACGGGGTGATCTTTCCCTGCGGCTGGTGTTTCCAGGGCGCAGAGGCGAAGCGTGCCCATTGGCGGCAGCCTTGCAGCGGAGGCAAAGACAGGACGCCCAGGACGCGAGCGGCCCGGGCCCGTGGCTGCGGGCTCCCAGCAGCCCCTGACGGGCTCCCAGGAACCCGGGAAGCAGGATGCCCCATGAGCTCTCAGGACAGCGGGGAGCAGACGCCCACTTCCCAGTGTGCTTCACGGGGGAGAAGCAGGGAGCTTTGGTCGTTCTCTGAAAGCTGTTTTCAGAGCGAGCAGGTGCCAGACTGGAGTCCCTTAAAAGAAACTAATTCCAGGTCTTTCTCTCCCCAAGGATCCTGTGCTAGTAGTTATAAAGGAAGGCAGTACTCAAGTACACAGTGGGCCTGAGGAGGCTGTGGAGGCTTCTGGAAAGAAGCTGGATCCCGAGTGAGTCACGCTGAGGTCACGGTGGGGGCCGAGGTGGGGGCCGCACATCAGTCCCCACGCGGTGGGTCCAGCCCCGCGGCGGGTGACCGGCCTGAAGGACTGGTTCGCAGCAGGGTCTGGGGCTTTGTGGCCACGCAGGGCCGCGTATGTGAGTCGCTGTGCCGAGGCCGGCGACACGGGGCCACTGCACGCAGGTGCGCTCTGTGTCGGCCATGGGTCGCCCTCGATCCGGGGAGCAGTGTGGGCTGGGAGGACACCGGACCCGTGCGGGACGGCGTGCGGTGACGTCTATCTCCTCCACCCTTCAGGGCACGACTCTGAGCTCACGTCCGAACAAGACACCCCAGGCTGTCGTCACGCATCACGGCCGCGTCCCGGTCAGGACGGGCTCAGGGCACTCCGTGAGCCTAACACCTCCCTACCGTTAACCAGGAAAGTCACACTTCCGGGTGCCAGGTATTTGGGGCCCAAGCACATGGGTACAGAAATCATTTTAAGGCTTCCGTTACTGACTGTGAGTCAGGAGTGATTCACGTGAAATGTGCGAGTACTGGAGGAGCTGTGCACACACACACCCATTATCACACACTCGCACTCACACACAATTGCTGCCAGCGCTGAAGCGAGTTGCTGACGCAAGGAAAGCATGTGGTGACAGGCCACAGCGAGGGGTTGTCCTCACTGCCCTCCCGCAAGGGGGCCCGATAACCTTGTGGCGAGAATGGTAGGCTGGTGTCTGTTTACAAACTTCATGTCCATGGGGTCACGTGACTCCCTGCACCCAACAGTGCCTTCGTGGCTTCCATCCACGCCCCGGGGAGGGGGCGAGACTGCCCTCCCTAACGTCACCTGCTGTAAAGAGACAACTTACTGGCGATGCGATGTGGAGAGAGTTTGGGCTCCTGTGTCGGGGCCACGCCATGGAGCACTCATGTGGACACAGGAGCGCCTGTCTTCTGTGCACTCCTGGGCACGTCCGTGTGCCATGCCCTGCACCAGCACGGCGGCACCTTACGGGGCCAGGGAAACCGCACGTCACCAGGCGCCGGCCAGTCCCCACCAGTCCGCTGCCCCAGAGCCCGGCCGCTGAGCCCGGAGGCCCAGTGCCAGCGCGGGTCGGGGCTCAGCGTCCAGGAGCTGCTGTTCGGCTCACGCTCTGCCGGAGGGGACGGGGTCCTAGGACCGAGCGGCCCCTGGGGCCCCATGAGAACCACGGCACTCCTCCCACAACCAGCTTTGGCTTTAGATGTGCCACAGGTGGTGGGGAGGCCGGGCACGCCCACAGCCTGCTGTCTCCACCCTTCCGGGTGTCAGACGACATCTCCGCGACACGGACGGTCAGGGCTTTCCTGTCATATGTCACTACGTCTTGGCCTTGAAATCTAGGAGAGCCCAGATGCCCCTGTGCTGCTCCCCGACTCCTCTAGCTCCCCAGGACCCCCAGATTCAGACCTCAGCAGGGGCGTCCTGGGGGCGACGGGAGCCTGGCAGACACGGGAGACAAGGTGTTCTTCTCAGCAGAAGCCCACGTCCCCGCCCCTCGGCCGCCCGGATCCCAGGAGGCACCAAATCTCTGGAGCGTTGGTCCGTCAGGCTGAGGCCGGGTCTCCTAAAGTCCGGTCCTTGCTGGCATTTCCCAGTGTCCGTAACCAACTTCTCTCGGGACACTTTCCATTTATTTTCAACCAGAAATTGCAGTTGGGAGAGGCTTTAGATATGAGTCGAATTAAGTATTTTCCTGTGTGCCGGCAGGTGGTCCGCCGGCTGCCGTTTCTATCAGTCAGCACACAGGTGGGCCCGGGAGTCTGAGCGGCTCCGGCCTCTTCTCCTGCGGACGCCGCCTGCTCCGAGAGCCGGACGTTCGCGGTGAGTCTTGGCACCGCGCGGAGTGAGTCGTTCTTGTCCCCTTGTTCGAGGCTGCCTCCCCGTCGCATTTCTACGGGCATTTTAAAATCACCTGTTTTCAAAGAAATATGGTCTGGATGTTGACTGGGATTGTATTCGATCTTCAGATCACTGACCCAGCCATAGCCCTGCTGGGGATCTACCCAAGGGATACAGAAATGCTGATGCACAGGGGCACGTGGACGCCAATGTTCATAGCAGCAATGTCAACAACAGCCAAATCACGGAAAGAGCCTCAATGTCCATCACCTGACGAATGGATCAAGAAGATGTGGTATATATTCACGATGGAGTACTACATGGCAGTGAGAAAGAATGAAATCTGGTCATTTGTAGCAAGGTGGATGGACCCTGAGGGTGTCATGCTAAGCGAAATAAGTCAGGCAGAGAAGGACAGAAACCATATGTTTGCACTCATAGGTCTAACAGGAGAACAGGAGAAACCTAATGGAGGACCAGGGGGAGGGGAAGAGGGAAAGAGAGTTGGGGAGAGAGAGGGACGCAAAACCTGAGAGACTACTGAATACTGAAAATGAACTGAGGGTTGAAGGGGGAGGGGGAGGGGGGCAAAGAGGTGGTGGCGATGGAGGAGGGCACTCGTGGGGAAGAGCACTGTGTGTTGTATGGAAACCGATTTGACAATAAACTATCTAAAAAAAATAAAGCTAATTAAAAAAAAATCTTCAGATCACGACCCTGACTCTCCTCACCATGTTTTAGTCTTTAAATTTCTCTCAGTGATGGTGTGTGTGTGTTGTACGTTTTCCCAGACTTTTTCCTGCTGAAATTTTTTCATTGTTCTGTAAATATTATTACCATCTAAACTTAATTTTTCTTTTTGTATCGTGTTTTCACAGTTGGTTTATACAAATGCAATTTCTTCTGTATGTTGACTTTGATAACTAATCTTACTAAATTTACTTCTACTTTCTAATAATTTATTTTCACATATTTCTGTTTGCTAGGAACAGTCATGTCCCCAGCAATAGTGCCATAGTAGAGTTGTAACGTTTTATATATTTACCAGGATAAGGGTTGATTGATTGAACAACCCGTTTTCCACCACTTATGGGGAATTTCCAGGCATCACACCTGTGTGTAGAAGGTCACTTTCCGTCAGTGTTGTGGGCCCCCCAGAAATGAGGGGAAATTGAATGGGTACCTTGAAAAACATCCAAATGCCTGACAAGAGTGTGGGGCCGTGCTCAAAGTCATCAGGACCCCAGCTCACCCACTGAAGGAGCAAATTAAAAACAACAAGAGGAGGGGCGCCTGAGGGGCTCAGTCAGTTGAGCGTCTGACCTCAGCTCAGGTCACGATCTCACAGTTCGTGGGTTTGAGCCCCACGTCTGGCTCTGTGCTGACAGCTCAGAGCCTGGAGCCTGCTTCAGATTCTGTGTCTCCCTCTCTCTCTGCTCCTCCCCTGCTCACACTGTCTCTCTCTCTCTCTCTCTCTCTCTCTCTAAAAATAAATTTAAAAAAAACATTAAAAAATGTTAAGAAACAACAAAAAAACAAGGGGGCACTGGGCTGCTCAGTCAGTTAAGCATCTGACTCCTGATTTGGGCTCAGATCATGGTCTCACAGTTCATAAGTGTGAACCTGCATTGGGCTCTGTGCTCACAGTGTGGATGGAGACTCCTTGGGATTCTCTCTCTCCTGTTCTCTCTGCCTCTCCCCTGCTCCCTGTCTCTTAAAAAATAAATTCATTAAAAAATTTTTAATATAAACAACAACAGCCAAGCTATCAGCCCCCGAGCTGGGAAAGCGTGGACGGCCTCTGCCTTGGCACACCGCGGGTGGGGATGTCAGGTGCCCCGCTGACTCTACCCTGTCAGCTGCAGGAGCACATGCGCCTGTGAGGCGGGTGGACGCAGAGCTGACCCTTTGTACTTCCTGACTCTTGGCACTAACCTCTCTCCCTCCGAGCGCCCTGGGCTTGTGGCTTGCTGCCTCCGTGTCACCTGCTGGAGGTGGGCCTCACCACCTCGGATGCGCCATCCGCGGCACAGGCGGCCATCACACTACCAGGATACTTCCTTGACTCCGTCCTGCGGCCTTGAGGAAGACAGCAGAGGCGAGGGCCCCGTGGCAGCAGCTCCGGGGGGCCTCTGAGGGCCTGTCCCACCACCTCTGGGACCCGCCTGACAGGCATGTGCAACTGGGATGCTCTCTGATCCAGGAAGCTCATGGCCTGCCGGCACCTGCCCAGGACCCCGGAGAAGCTGAGCAGAGGACCCAGCTGGGCAGAGCCTGACTGCTGACTGCAGCGACTACGAGATCACAAACACCTACAGTATTTGTCATAATTTGTTACACGATGATGGAAAATCAACACAACCCAGAAAAACCAGAAACCCATGAAAGCCCACGTGCACATTGTATCTCAGCTTTATTCCCAAGATTCCCGGACTAACAGGCCCGGTGCCATTTAACAGGACAGTGGCGAGTGTGGTGCATGCACGTGACAGGGCCGCAGGAGCGGTGAGAAGGGGCGAATTAAACCGACAGCAGGGTGGACGCCCACGCGCCACGTTCGGAGGACGCAGCCAGACCGCCGGGGGCGCACGTGCTGACTTCGCCCACCGACAAGAAGTGGCAGGAAAGACAATGGCCATAACCGAGGCCCCAACCGGGCGTGAGGAGGGGGCACGGCCCAGGAGTGTGATGAGCGACTCTCTGGAGCTGGAACATTCCACATGGCGGCCTGGACGTCGATCGCATGGGTACGTAAATAGTCAGTGGGCCACACACCCAACACAGGCGAATTTTATGTCCAGCCTGTGTGTCAATTTAAAACCCTTAGAAATGAGGGCACCTGGGGGCTCAGTCGTGTGAGCGGTTGAGTATATGACTTCAGCTCAGATCACGACCTCACAGTTGGTGAGTTCAAGCATCGGGCTCTGTGCTGACAGCGCGGAGCCTGGAGCCTGCTTCCGATCCTGGGTCTCCCTCTCTCCTGCTCGTGCTTTGTACTGTCTCAGAAATAAATTAACATTAAGAAAAATTAAACAAACAAAAAGTAAAATCCTTAAAAACTAAAAGGAAAACGGGGTGTGGGTGCACCGGGAAGGCCGTGTGCGGTCAGGCACTCACCGACTGCTCAGCAGACAGCCGTGGCCTCCTGGTCGCGCACCGGTGACTGTCTGCTCACAGGATAAGACACAAGAGGACACATCTGTGGTTTGAAGAGTGGCAGGTGTTTGAAGGGGTCCCTGCAGAGAGCGGGGGGCCGTGCTGGCCAGCCCTGACTGGAGCAGAGGGAGGAGCTCGGCCCCCTGGAGCGGGGACTCTGCGCCCCCAGAGCCCCCCGCCGTCCTGCCCAGAACACCATTCGGGGTTCGCCAGACTGATGGTGAGCACAGGACCCCGGGGCCCTCAGCACCTTCTCTGAACAGCGCACTGCATGTGTAACGGAGAGACTTGACACTGAACGTTTGTTTTTATTAAAAAGCGTGCACTTGAGAAGTGACGGAAACCAGACTTTCAGGGGAGAGCTTAAAGCCGTGGTGCAGTCACCCTCTGCGGGGAGCGTGGTGCCGGAGCGCCTCCCCCAGCAGCCTGCGCGGACTCACCGACCGGTGGCCCCCGAGCCCTGGGTGGCCTCTCCGTCCCGGATCTGGAGGTGACGCTCCAGCCCCAGAGCAGCTCCTGCTGAACTAAGGCGGCGGCAAGGGACGGGGTCACGCCGAGTTCTCCACACCCCTGCTTGGAATTCTGACCATCGCCATGGGCCCTAACAAACATACCGTAGCTATAGAAATATTTGGGAATTGACCAAGAGATCCCAGCTGCCTCTCTTCAGAATTCTTCATCTTGACCCTAGGTGATCGCTGCGTTGGGGACTCGGGAAACTATGTGGCCAGCCCCCAGCGAGGACCCCCGGGGCTGCAGGAGCTGGGCCGCGTGGGCGGGCCTCGGAGGGGACCGTGTGACCCCGGCGCCCCACAGGCTGCTGTTCTGTCTGGGGAGCTCCCTCCTGAGCCTCAGCCCTCAGACACGTGAAATGGCGAAGAAGTAATGGCTCTCTCTGGAGGGCCCAGGGGCGCCGGCGACCGCTGGGGTGACCGGGCTCTTTCCGGAAGAAGCACTGTCCTGAGAGACAGAGGTCGATGCATTTTTAAGAACAAGTGAAGGGGGTTTACGAACAAATCTACGGGGACGCTGACGGGCCGCAGCCCCCACCGTCGAGCCCGGTGTCGTGAGAAAACGCGCGCCGGGGACACTGTCCGCGGGGGCCGCACGCCACTCCTCGTGCGATCGCGCTCTCCCCGCGGTGTTTGCTCAGAGCAGTTGGTGTGGAAAATTAACTGCGTCTCCTCGAGGGGGGTGGCCACGCCCACCGAGGGCCCCGCCTCCGTGAGGTCCTGCCCCCCCCCCCCTGTCCCCCGCGGGTCTCGGGAGCCCCCGGGGGCAGCCGCAGCGCAGGCTGCTCCTTCCCGGTGGATTCAGAACAAATGAGGACTTGGCGCTGAGACAGGGGCCACCGGACGCTGTGACATTTCAGAGGCGCCCCCTGGTGGGGGGCGCGTGCGTGAGCCCCCGCGGGGCACCCGGGTGAGTAGGACCCCTTGTTTCTGGCTACTTGGTAACCAGCGGTTGTCAAATAAACCAGCGCTGAGATTTATCACATGGTCTCCACGAAGAGGCCCCGCAGTCCCGGGAGGACAACATCTGTGCCCGAAAGAAGAGTCTGAGAAAACAAGTTTTCACGGGCTCCATGGATGTGACGAAAGCTCCACGCACCAGGGACGCAGGAGAAACGGGACTCCGGGGGCACAGGGAAGCTGTGGCCGGCGGCCCCAATCGAGCTGGGAGGAGCTTGGGAGACACCCGTGGTTTGTGCACCCAGCACGGGGTCGGCGCCTCAAACAGAGGCGGGACAGGCTGCGGACGCACCGCGGAGGCTCGCCAACGACAAGGACCTCGTGCCCGGCCCCCAGCGCACATCCGTCCTCTGCTCTCCCCGTGACCCCGCAGACAAGCACCGTGAGGCTCCGAATAGGCAGATGATACACGCATCATGTGATTTTTAGCACAAAGAGTCTGCTAGAAAATAAATCAGAGGCGGAATAAAGCCCTTGCTTTTCTGATGGGGTGGCTGGGTTCCTGCCCTGCCGGCGGCCTGGCCCTGCACGCGGTCCCCTTGGCAGATGTGGCCAGGGTCAGCTCTGGCTACACCCGGGCCAGTGCAGAGCACACAGTATGCAGGGGTGTGCATGGGGTGCAGGGGTGTGCACAGGGTATGCACTGGGTGTGCAGGGGTGTGCTTGGAGGCCAGGGGTGTGCAGGGTGTGTACAGGGTACAAGCGTGTGCAGGGGGGTGCAGGGGCCCAGGGGCGCTGCAGTCAGCCCTGCACCTGCCTGAGCTTGCCTGTTTAGGGAGTTTCTGCCGGGTTCTGCAGGCAGTAAATAATAGAACCGCGTTTTCTGAGAAAAAGATACAATTGGTCAATTCTAGCGCGTTAGAAATTCGTCTCTGAGGGGCGCCTGGGTGGCCGGACTCCTGATTGCGGCTCAGGTCGTGAACCCAGGTCATGGAATCGAGCCTTGCATCCTGCTCTGTGCTGAGCATGAAGCCTGCTTCTCTCCCCTGCTCCCTCCCTCTCTTTCTGGCTCTCTCCAATAAAAACGTTTAAAAACAGGATAAACTTACCCCGAGCCACGATGCCCCTGAGCCTCTGTACCCGCTGGCCCCAGCGTCCCTGACGCCGATTCGTGACCTGCGCCACAGCACCAGGCGAGAGCCCTGGGAGCAGAAAGGCAGCTCAGGGTACACACAGGGGCAATGCCCCATCCCGTCTTCACAGCCTTCCTCCTCCTCCCTGGCCCGGGCCCTTCCTCTTCCATCCTGCTTCCCCACCAGCCGCACCCAGGAAGTACAGAACCACCCAGTGGACGTGGCCCGGCTGTGGGAGCAGAAGCCATGCAGCCGGGAGCACGTGGACGCAGCCTCGTCCCGCAGGGAGATGAGCCTGTGGCTGTGGAGGGGGCGTGGACCACAGCCACTTGCCACGCTTGTGCTCCCGTGGGTCCTCACCGGGGTGACAGGAGGCTTCCGGAGGCGGCAGGTGGACAGGCGGCTGCCCAGTCCCAGGCTTGCGCTGCCACACGGACGGGCTGACAGCCGTGTGAAGGGAACAGTAAAACATAGAAGTCTTCCCCCGCCAGCGCTCTGCTCGCCTTTGCTGAGCCCGCCCTCCACCCCCCGCCTGCGCCTCCATCCACACCTGCCTGCTCCCTGCAGCTGTGGGCCTTGCAGGGGTGCGGCTCTGCGCACACTGGGTCTACACGCTCTGGGGGAGCTGACCCTCTGCACTCCCAGACGATGGTGGGGAAAGTGAGTTTTAAACACACTTGTGCAGAGAACTGTGTCCTGCTAGGAGTTCAGCTAAAAATGGACTTTCCATTCCTGGCCCTCCGGCCCCTCCCTCGGGCCACGGAGACAGCTGCCAGCGGGGCGGTCCGGAGACACACACAAGTGACAGAAGTGGGGCCCAGGGCAGGGCCGCAGCCCCGGGGGACGGCGCCCATCCAGGAGGTGGGTTTACATCCCTTGTTGGGCGCGTGGACGTTATCCAGGAGGGAAAGCGCCGCGAGCCTGAAGCGTCCCCGTCAGGGTGTGCAGAACTCAGTGAGGTTTCCTGCGCTGGCCTGAGGGCTGCGTGCAGATCGGGGGGCTGAGGCCGGAGGGGTGTGGGAGCAGGTAAAACAGTGAACGTGAGCACAACACCGTGTCCTTGGAGCCTCGTGCTGGGACCGCGGCATCACCGAGGGGTCTCAACAGAGACCGGGCCTGAGCCACAGCCGGAAAGCCGCGCTGTGGCCCGGACAGCTGGGCGCCGCCTCCCCCGCCGGCCAGCTTTGCCCAGACAGCACACACACTAGGGGTTCCTGTGCCATTCGCTTCCCTGAGGCTTTGAAAGCTGAGGTTTGGTTTGTTTTGTTTTGTTGTTTGTTTTCTGAGAGAGAAAGAGAGTGAGTGGGTGTGAGGTGGGCGGGACAGAGAGAGGCGGAGAGAGGCCCGTGCAGGCTCCATGCTCAGCGCAGAGCCCGGGGCCGGGCTTGATCCCCCCATCCTGCGATCATGGCTTGAGCCAAACTCAAGAGTCAGACGCTCACCCAACTGAGGCACCAGGTGCCCAGAAGAAGATAGCCTTAATATGTATCATTATAATTCATCTTAAACTGGGTTTGTTTTAACTTAGAGGAATAAACACGTTAAATTCATGTAGTTTTAGAAATCACTCTGTTTTTTCATTTGTAACTACAAGTGCACACAGGTGGAAGACAATTCCTGTAACTAACGTTCCCGTTTCCCCCCCCAACTCCTACCACATCCACAATCGGGGGGGGGGTAATTTGAGCGTCTTGATGAGTGTGGAAATATATTTTAGCGAGATTCTTTGGAAACAGTTTAGGGCAGAGCGTGTTGCATTACGTAAGATTAGACAGTAGAACAAATAAATATTAATGGTTAGAGATCTTTGGGTTTGGTTATCGAAGGATTCAACTAAAAATAAACAAAAAAAACCCTTGTAAAACTATGTCTGTTTTACATTCCTGTATTTTTCTCTGTGTGTACCATAACTTGAAATACATAAAAAGTATTTTTCACATTATTTAAAACTAAAAGTATATGTAACTCCATTTCTTTAACAGATGAAAACGCATCAACTTACTTATTATGTTTGGAATTCAAACAATATGACATAAAGCATATCACTTTTAATGGTTCCTAAAGGATATTACAGAAAAGCGATTGAGACACGAGGCATACTTTCCTGTTAGCCGGCCGCGAGAGGGTTTTGGAAGGACAAGCAGAGAAAAGCAGACATTGAGACCAAGAGAAAAGCCGTCCGCTGTCTTCCCCGAATCCAGCTGATCCAAGCGCCTCTCTCCCAGAATCAGTTACCTACCAATGGTATCTGATGCTGAGGCGTTTCACACTTTATACCTCATAAAACAGGAAGTCGGTATTTAGTTGTGTCTGTTCTTCATGAACAGAGAAGCCCAGCAGCACTGCATGCGTTGACATTTATAAAACATAAAAACCGAAGCCCCTCCAACCTCCTGCTGCTTCACTGCAGAACAGGGCCGGGAAGAATCTTGGAAGCAGCCAGTGCAAACAGAGGCCCCCAAATCCTTCCTCAGACCCAGCCTGGTGGGAGGGGACTGGCCCCGGTGACCTGTGTCTGTGCCCCTCACCAGCCCTGGGAATGAGTCTGCCCATTTGGTGTAGGGCTGGGGAGGGCCCAGGGAACCCCCTGTCCTCTGGACTCTGGAAGGGCCCGGAACACACAGGATCCAAGATGCTGAGGGTCAGTGAGCCCCGCGTGTGGGGCCGCCAGGGTCTCCCCAGACCAGCCCACGGTGCTGTCTGCCAGCGAGCACACATGCGCCCTCCTGCCATGTGAGACCGGGACTGGTGGGGACAGAAGGTGCCGGAATTGAGTCCCACTGCCTCCCCCGGACCAGGAGGAACACCCAGTCGCTCCATGTCAGAGGCTGGGGCAGCGGCTGGGTGTGGGAGGGGTGGCCGAGGACTGATGCGGGTTCCCTGGCCAGCGTCAAGGTCGTCTGCGCTGGGCCAGGGTCGGGTTCCAGCAGAGAGACTGCCCGCGGAAGGGCTTGTCCCTCAGGTGTCCGGGTCTGGGCAGGTGGACCCCACAGTCGCAAGGACGCACCCCAGGACTGGGGTGACTCAGGGGAGCTATGCCCGGAAAGTTAGTGTGGGCGCTTCAGACTAAGGCTAAGTAAAATACGCACTAAACACCTGGACAGTCAGCAGAGGTTTTTAAATACATGTAAATGATAAGATAATAAAGGAGGTTAAACAGAATGGTTAAAAAGGCCTCAGCATACTCAGAGGAAGGCAGAAGGAGCAGGAAAGAAAGAAACAGAACACAGAACAGCCAGGAAGATGGGAGATTTTAATTCTGTCACCTCAGTAATAATCTTGAATGTGAATGTTCTCGACATGTCAGTGAAAACACAAAGACTGTCAGGCTGGATACAACAGGAAGAGCCTCACGGTACCCTTGTCCTAAGAGACTCTGTCATAGACACACGACAGGTCAAAGGCTGGGGAAAGATCCCACGGAAGCCCAACCAAAAGGGTCTGGGAAGCGCTCCCTCGAGTGCACGCAGACTCGGGAACAAGGTTGTGTGGTCAGAGCACCGAGTGACAAAGGGGTCGGCTTTCTAGAAAGGTGTAACCAGGCTGAGTAAGGACCCGCCTGGCAGAAGCTCCCAGAGCCGCCAGGGGACGTGGGCACAGTGGGCACACTCCTCGTAGCTGCTGGTGGGACCGAGGCAGGAAATCTGCAAGCCCCGCAGTCAGACCATCTGACCCAACTACCGTTTCCACCGAGACTCCCGACGAACGTTAAGCTCCTGAGATGCAGAGAAGTCTGAGTGACCTGACAGCCAGATGTCACGTGCTTTGCTGTTGGGCCCGGGATGGGAGAGGGACCACGGCGGAAACCGCGGAGATACGAAGAGTCTGTGCTTTTGTCGACAGCCCGAGGTTGACTTGGTGGTTACCACGGCGTAGGCATCGGGGGGCTGGGGGGGGCCTGGCAAGTCCCTCTACTGCCTTTGCGGCTCTTCTGTAAGTCTACGCTCACTTGAAAACAGCGGGTACAGAGATACAGACGCGTTGGCGTCACGTCCGCACATCCACGTGTGTGCGCGTACCCACCGCGTCCCCTGCCGTCCGAGAGTAGAGCCTTCCGGTGCAAGCTTTCAAACCCCGGCATGGTGTCAGCAAGACAGCAAGCGCCACTCCTTTATGTGGAAAGTTCTCCAGCGCTCCCAGACCTAAAACCACCTGTCACGGGCCCAAAGACACCTCTCGCTGAGGGACGCACAGAATCCATGGAGAGGAGGCCCTGATGGGCAGACGCCTCCGGGGCCCCCGGGGGCTGGAGCCGGAGATGCGATGCGGTTCTGGGGAAGGAAGCGCGCCCGGCCCCCAGCCAGCTCGCTGTGCTCTGACGCTGAACATTCTTTTCCTTCTCTCACCCTTTTTGTAAAAGTGAGTATCCTCTTCAGGTTTCTTTCAGTTACTGAAGACAGCTACTAACGTAGATCTTTCCTACGAGCAAAGGAGCATTTCATGGAATGTGTATGCCTGCACGTGCGTGTGCATATACCCCTATGTACACGCTCTGCAGCCATTGACAGCGACCAGAACTTCCTTACCGTGAAACCAGAATAGAGGAACCCGGCGGAGCCATGTGGGAGCTGCCAGCGGGCAGAGACAAACTTACACTCCTATGAGTCGGGATTCTCAAGTCAACCAGTTTTATAACCATTGACCTAAATTTCTAGAGCCGCAGAGAACAATATCATCTCTTTCAGACATCCACATCATGAATATAGCTGTTATTTCTTTTCTATGACAGCATTTTAAATATATAAACATGTCTAGGGACGCCTGGGGGCCTCAGTCAGTTGGACATCTAACTTCGGCTCAGGTCATGACCTCATGGTTCGTGGGTTTGAGCCCCGCGTCGGGCTCTGTGCTCACAGCTCAGAGCCTGGAGCTGCTTCCAATTCTGTGTCTCCCTATCTCTGCCCCTCCCCTGCTCATGATGTGTCTCTCTCTGTCCCTCTAAATAAATAAATAAATAAGTAAATAAATAAATGTTAAAAAATAAAAGAAAAGAAACACATAAACACGTCTCTCAAAATTCTCTTGTCTAACTTGGACTGGCCATTTATAAGCCAGTTTGCTATGTGAACTTCGCTATGTGAATCTTCATTTCAGAGCACATCACAATTCTATGATAAATTTTCTCAAATACAGAATTATCTAATAACTTATTATAAAATCAACTACAGCATATGGAAGCAAAGGCTCTTTTTGTGGGGAACAGGCTTAGGAAGTCCCTGAGCCGGCCCCATGGGTCAACCAGGCAGACAGGCACCGAAAAGCGTCAGGGTGAAAGCCTCAAAAACAAGGCCAACAAGACGAAGTACTGAGGGTGGAAACTTGCTCCACTTTAGGACAACAGCAGAGCTGCTTCCACAGGAAGGAAGGACCGAAGTAGGTGAAGAGGGCTATAGTGTTGCCCAGTGCAGAGCTAATTAGCAAAAGAAAGAGGCCTTGTTGACCCTAAGGTAGCGTGCTGTCCGCCTTCTCCCCTCCGCCAGCTAAGACAAACAGACAGGACTCATCTTGCCAGCCACAAACAGTCTTCAGCACCAGGATTTTGTTTGGTATTGACCCAAACCTGTAACACCTTATCTTCAAATCCCTCTTTCCCTCACACCCGTGAATTAATGTTCAAGGTTTCATTGTCCCTTTGTGCACGTCGATCATGCCTGTTAGCCTTCTGACCCTAATAAATACAGGGCAAGGACCCTTTCTCGGGACTCCTGTCTCCTCCCAGACATTAGCCTCTTTTGCATTTCAATCCTGCATCCTCTCTCTTGCTGGACAAGAGAGAACTACAGACCCAGGGTCTAGGACATCTTTTATTGCTCGTGTTATTTCAATTAAATTATAAACTAAGCTTCATGATTGCTCATCCAACAAAGAAATAATTAAATGATGCCTCAAGGCTTTAAGTTACTAAGTAAGGTGGAAATATTTCATTTGACAATAAAAGAAGCTTTTCCCTCAAAACCGCTTCATCCCCCGCGTTATATCAAGGATAACACATGGCTGGCTGCCTCCGGCTCCTGACGTCTCCACCTCCGGGCCACGTGTCCACTTCCAAAAGCACCTCTTTTCCCTGCAGGTAGCACACAGATTCGGGGAGCCAGTGCCCGTGCTGGAGGCCCACACAGTGCTCTGTGGTCAGAGTTCCGCCCACCCACTGCTATTAGGACACCAGTTCTGGTTTTCGAAAAACATGTTGCATCAATGGCCCCACCTAAGCAAAGAAGTTTTTAGTGAAGGAATAATCCCATGGTATTCAATGGGAACGGCAGGCCCATGGGACCCGGAGACACCCTATGAGATCATCCATGACGTCACCGGGCTTAACATTCTGTGTTCTACTTCGATAAGAGGAATCCCCCAGCCTCGGATTTCAGCTAGTGGATTGTAAAGGCGTTCCCACACGGCACAGCCCCAGAATCGATATAAATCCCGCCCCAACCACAAAATCATGTGATGTCATGTCCACCTCTCTGGAAATCAGAGAGACCGTTTATTAAATAGCGAGGCACTATGGGCTACCATTTGATAAGACAGAGTAAATTGTTTAAGACTTAACTTTAAAAGTATGAAATGCTTTCAGAAGTGAAAATTAGTAGATCTTTTCCAGAAGGCAATTTGGATACACATATCATAACTGTTCTACATGGTCTTTGTCTGACTTAATATTTCTACCCCTAAGAATCTACAGTAAGAAAATACTAATACAAAAAAGTTAGTCAAAGATTCACATAAAATGATGTTTATTACAACTTTACTTAGAACACTAAAATGTTATAACTGCTCTGTGTCATGGCTTGAATTGTGTTTCCCCCAGATTCATGTTTCAGTCGTTACCTCAAGTGCCTTAGGAGGTGACTGGTGGGGTCACGGGGTCTTCAGACAGGAAGTCAGGAAGCAAGGAAGCCATTAGGGTGGCCCTGATCCAACATGACTTGTCCTTCACCAAAGGGGAAATATGCAGACAGAGGCGTGAAGAGAGAGAATGCCCGTGAGGACACGGGCAGAGAGCAGGGCGATGTGTCTACAACCAAGGAACACCAGAGACGCCGTGAGCCCCTGGGAGCTGCGGAGGCCTAAAGCAGACCCCTCCTCGAGAGAAGGAGACCCTGCCCACACCTTGACTTCAGACTTCCGGTTTCCAGCACAAGACACCGCAGCTCCTGCCCCCATCCCCATCCGCATCCTCTCCCGGGCACTTGTGAACATTCTTGAGTCTGGGGAAATGTGGAGCCTATCTGCATGTTTCATCTATGAAACTACAATTATTGCATGCACAAGCAATCCAGTATCATGCTTGACATCTGAAGAAGAGAGTCCTCATATTTAGGAAGTTTGGAACAAAAAAATCAAGGATTAATGATCGACTCTACCCATGCAGTAGCAAAACCCCATCTGTAAAGCCTCCGCACACCCACAAGGAAATAGGGAAGGCTGTGCCGTGTAACAAGCACGCCCACCTCCCATCCTGGCTGCAAGGACCACCGCCAGGTCACACCCACGCGGCTCTCGGCAGGGCTCCGCCCACAGCACCGGGGTCAGGTGGCAGAGCGGCTGCGGTGCAGCACCGGGCCAAAGGCGGCGTCAGGCAAAGCCCGTGTCCAGAGTGCAGCCGGCCACGCCCCCACAGCACCCTGGCTGAGCTTGTCCCTTGGCCTCCCCCAAACCTGGGGCCAGAACTGCAGCCCACTCGGGTCTGCAGGCCCAAACCCAGGATCTCTGAGGGAGGCGTTGAATCAGGGCTGACGGGGCCTCACTCTGCATCTGCTCAGAGGCCGTTCCTCCGGACCCAGCATCCACACAGGCACATAGATCACCTCCTGTCCACCACTTCCACAGAGGAGCAGACACAGAGAGGGGGAGCCCGACAGGTGCATGAGGTCCCTGCCCTCAGGAGGAGTGCTCCTTCCCAAGACCCTGGCCCTCCTCTCTGTGAGGCTCCCGCCCACCAAGACGGGGTCCCCAGGCCCGCAGGCTGCCCTGACAGCACTGTGACCTCCCTTATGCTTTGTGGCCACACCTGATGCATGTCCTGGGGCTGATTCCCCTGCAGCCTGAGTCTCCCCCAGAATGGTCTGGGCCACAAGCGTTCCCCTCTGTAACAGAAAGTTACAGACACTTCAACCCAGGCACGTGGTTTGCTGTTGCTTTGTTTTGGTAGCACAGCACTTGGTGGGTTTCTCTGGGCGCCTGGAGGCTCAGTGAAGTGTCCAACTTCAGCTCGGGTCATGATCTCACATGTCATGAGTTCAAGCCCCGCATCAGGTGAGCATGAGCCTCACCTCTCTCTCTCTTTCTCTCTCTCTCTCTCTCTCTCTCTCTCTCTCTCTCAGTGGATTTCTCTTTTACTGGATTCTAAACAGATCTGGGCCAACCACCGTGCCCTGGTTCTTGTTCAGGAAAGCTTGTAGAATCGGTCTGTCTGTCTACTCCTTCACCAAAGCCTCCGTCTCTCTCCCAGGCCCCAGGCTTCTGTGGAGGCGCCATAAACTACCCCGAGCGTGGACTCTGCGGGAACCAGGCACTTGTCCTGGGATGTCCTCGTCCAGGCAGGGGCCTGGGGCAGAGCCTGTGGGTGGATGTGCCCCCAGCGGCGGGGTGACTGAGTAGCTCGGAGCCTCTCGGGAACCCTCACGTTTGTGTTCTCACTTTTTTCTGTCAACTCTTCCGGGTTAAGTTCAAAGCCCAGCTGCCTCCCCCAGCCTCATCCTCGGATTCTGGGTTCTCTCTGTTCCCTTTTATTCCGACTCATGAAGTGGTCACTGGTGTCATTTCGTGGTTTTGACTCTGTTTTGTGGAGCCTGTCAAGTGAGGCCACCAGGAATGGTGCGTGCTGTGAACACCGGCCCCCCCCGCCCCCCTCTCCGGAACTGTGGGGTCCTGGGGGCACCATCCTCCTTCAATCTGTCACCAGGGAGTGTGATCAAGTGACATTCTGCATGGCCGCGGCGGAGTGTCACTCGATGGGAAGGCCATCTCACAGCCTTCCCTCGGCCGCTGCCGAGAGTCCGCACCTGCTCAGGCTGGCGGGGCTCTGCTCCACCGCTGAGTGAGGCCACACCTCCACACCTGCCACCAAACACCCAGACTGGAAGTGACATGCGTCACGTGGCCAGGCCACCAGCTCAAGCCCTGTGCCTACAGGATGGACGTTGAGGGACAAGGGAAGGGGAGCCTTGATGTCCGCAGCCCGGACCCTGAGATGAGAACTGCGCTTCCCCCTCCACCAAGGTCACTGGAGAAGGACTGGGCTTCGGGTCGGCGGCATTCACGACCAACAGGCCAGCTGCTGGGGGCTGGTGAGGCACCCAGTGGGCAGACAGCAGGAAAATCGCGTGCCCGCGGCGTGGGTGGCGGACGGCAGCGCAGACACGGGGCCCTTACGCGCGCCTCAGCTAACGGCCGACGCCGGGGGCCGACGCCGTCCCACAGGAGCAGCGAGACGTCACGCTGCCAACCTGGAACGGCCAGATATTCTCCCTGCTGAGCCCTGCGCTCTGCCCGGCCCAGCACGCATTTCCCCAAATCCTAGGTTGGGGGGTGCAAGACGTCTACTCTGCTCCCGCTCTGTCTGCAGGGACGCTCGGCCCGTGCCCCTGCTGGAGGGTCCCCCACCGGGCCCCGGGGCTCGAGGGGTCGCCGTCTTCCTCCCCAGCGAGCTCTCTCCCATGTTGGACGATGCCTCTGCACGTCTCAGTTGGGCCGAGGTCACTGGTCCCTTCTAAACGCTGTTGACGCGTGAGGGTCCACAGCTGTGTCTGCACAGCCAGCCGGGTGCCCACTGCCATCCGTTCTCCAGCAGAGGCTGAAGACGGAAAGCCTCCGGCGCTGACCCCAGCCAAGAACCCACGAATGTGCCCCACCTCACAACAGCCGTCGTGGGGGGAGACGTGGAACGATGGTGTTATCAGAACCCACAGGACGGCGTTTCCGTCTTCCTGGTTGTTGGAAGGGCACGCTAACGAGTGTGTCAGACTTTACCACTTGAGGTGGCTTATCTTCAGATGCGTATCTTAACACACAGGTAATTAGGAAGAGGAAACCTATTTCAGTCACTGAAGGCAACCTATGTGCTGAGGCCGTGTAAATTATTTTGACGCACAGCGTGAAGAAGCGTGTAGCTCAGAGAAGCTACCGAAACAGCAAACACAGAGTGTCCGGCTGGCGCCCTCGCTGGCTAGGACGCATTTCAGGTCAGCCTGCGGGGGTCACACCGAAGGGACGCATGGGACGGGCCCGCCGGCAGGGAGGGAGTGACGGAAACACCAGCTCTCTGGTTGCCGTGGGGAGAGCAAGGACACGGGACCCCCGCAAAGCCACCGTGTGTGCGCTCTCGGTTTCCCTCAAGACCCCTCTGCCACACGATACCCTGGAAAACAGAACATTCCATGAGGAACGAGAACAAACAAAGCGAAGAACCATCCTCAGAAACGGGGAAACCACACGGGGGGCAGGGCTCCTCCGGGCCGTCCCTGGGGAGCGTGGAGAGAGGGATTTCCGCTGAAATGTCGGCGTCCACGTCTCTCCAAGCCAGCCCTGCGGGCGGAATGACAGTGGAGACACGTGCCCGGCGCTTTCTGAGCCCCCGGGACAGGGTCTTGTTTCCACAGAGGGTATGACTTTGGGCGGGAAGCGTGTCCTAATCTACTGCAAATTCCAAGTCTTGAGAATTTGGTACAACCCCATTTAAAGAGATGAATATTAATTTTTCTCCTAAAAGTAGTTACGAAGAATGTATACTTGGTTTTGGTCTGTAACGGGTTATCAGAGAGGAATGAGGCTTCTTCCTCAGAAGCAGCTGGTTTTTGGCATCTACTTAGTTTTCCCAGAACCGTATCTTCTGGAAAGCTAATATAACAAATAAGAAATATGTATACTTTCAACATTTCTTAGTTTTTAATTTGTGTCCCACAGCAATGGACTCTTGTTTCTGTAAGGAGTGGACGGTTCAGAGTCCTGACGTGACCCGATGATGTGTCCAATGTAAACTCGATTATGATTTAAGCAAGACAATTAAATTTGGAGATGTGAATGCCCCCAGCTTGTGTCTGCAGGATTGGCCGAGATGCGGACAGAACCTTCCCTGAATCCAACGGGAAGACGTGAGCCCTGTGGTGCCAAGACACAAACAGCACAAGGGCAAAGCCAGGCCACGTTAGATAAGGAAGAGTAATGAGAACTTGGTGTGTGTTAAGCAAAGATACACACTCGAGAATAATTTATAACAGCGTGAGGAGCGCTTAGAACACTGCGCCCGCCAGGCGCCCAGGCCCTCTCTTCCGGGGCTGAATATTTGGTTGCAAATTGTGATTGAAATTCAGTCAACAG
>NC_043706.1:144487156-144492340 GCF_006229205.1 Suricata suricatta
TGCCCCCGGCGCCTGAGTCAGTGCCCCCGCCGCAAGGGGTCAGGGCAGACGGGAACAAAGCCGTGCGTCTCCTTCGGAGAGCGTCTAATGCGGGAGTGGCCACATGCCTGCTTGCAACTGTGCCCAGCTCGCAGGCGGCTCGAATCCTTAGCCCGGAAGCACCTTCCCTGTCACAGGAGAGCCCCTCCCCAGCCTCACGTCGATATTTAATCTTGCAGAGCAGAGTTTCTGTTACGTTTAGCTCATTCCTTACACATTATCACATTTTCCACTTTTTTCAATAAGCATTAAAATCATTATAACAAAACCACATATGTGTATTAAACAATATATTTTGATTCTCAGCAACGCAGGAGATGGAGCGTTCTATGTCCTCCCTCTGCTCGCCTTCCGCCCGCCCTGCTCACGCTCTGCCCCAGAGCGTCCCCAGAGCTGGAGCCGCGGGAGTCCCTGGCAGGGACTTGCTGTCCTGTGTGAGGCCTGGAAACGGGCACATAGACGACACGGGGGGACGCATGCCCTCGCACGGACGCACCAGCGGGGCTAGCACTCGGGCGACGGGACACGTACTTCAGGTCATGAGATGGAAAGAGGTTTTACACCAGCTTCCGGAACTCCGTGAGGTTTCGGTGCAGGCGAGAGAGGGAAGGAAGCAGGAGGTGAAGCTGGAAAGGTAGCATCGGTGGGGCAGCCCTGTGTGCGTGGGCCTCTCCAGAAGTGGGGGAGCCCTGGGGGTTCCCTCAAGGGTGGGCGGTCCCTCTGCCTGCAGACGGGCGACCCGGCAGGAAGGGAGGGTCGGGCCCTGTGACCCCCTCCGATGGGGGCGGGCCTTCCTTTAAGAGCTCGGCTAAGGCATTATCCCAAACTATTGATTTATTGGCAGGACCTGGAGGTCTCAGGCTCTGGCCCATACGGTCTGGTCCCCAGTGCGCCCACCACACTTCACTCGCCTCAAAGATCTGTTCCTCCTCCACAGTGTTTGCCAACCGCCTGCCCCCAGGTGAGATTCGCTCTGATTCGCTCCGTTCTCAAGTCCCGTTGCCCTTCTCCACCTGCTGGAGGAGCCTGCAGCGGACACGGCACTGGGGTCCGGGGCACGACGGCTTTGGTTAACGCTTCTAAGCCTCGGTCCGTCTGAGGATGAGGCCATCGCAGCTAAATGACGCGCTGCGATAAGCCAAGGAGACGCCGACTAGACCGCGGCTCCTGGACGGGAAGGCGCGGTGGTGGGGAGGGCCCCGCGCAGCCATTTCTGTCAAGAACTCAACGTGCATTTGGTCTCTCTGGTGTGTGTCGACACAGCAGAGACTCCTGGAGAATCTAAACTTCATCTCAGAAAACGCTTGGAACCACCACATGACAATAATAGATCTGAAGCCTTGGGATATATTTTTCATAAAATTCCAAAAGGGTTGAGAGTTTAAATATTCCTGACACACTGAAAGCTCAAAAACAAACAAACAGGCAAACAGAAAGCCCTGTTCCCTTTTGTATTTTTCCAACCCCTTTCCTTTCGAGTCTTCCAGAATGCTAGCTGAGGGGCAAAATAAAACAAAGAAAATGTGTTTCCATTCAAGAGATGTTAAAGTAAATAAATAAAAAAGTTCTTGGTCAACGTTTTCCTTTCCCAAGATAAAAAGAATCTGAAGTCACATATGAGAACGATTAGCCTGTCTTTCCAGGCTGGGAAGCACCGTATTTCTGCAACAATTTATAAGCAGACGCGTAGGACCGGACGGGCAGAGGATGGGCGTTGAGGTGCAGACGGAAATTTCTCCCGAAGGTCTGGGCCCCCCTGTGGAGGAAGGAAGGGGGTGAGCGTCCTGTCTGTCTGCAGTCCCCGCCCAGACATCCGTCCACCACGTTTCCCAGGGTAAAACTTAGCATGGCAGGACGTCTTCCTTAAACACGGCGGCCTCCTGCGCTGCGCCCGTCGCCCGCGCTGGGCCCTCGGTGACCGCGGCGGCAGGTGAAGGCTGGGCTGTGATCTCGTGACCGGCTCACTCTGCAGTCCCGCTGGGACCCCCAGCGCCCGCCCCCCACCCAGCCCTTGCTGTGAGCTGCGGACCTCACACTTCTCCCCAGATGAGCGTCACTTCCTGTCGGCTGGACCTGACAAGGACCATTTGTGCTCAGGCGTGAAGCCTGTATCTGTCGAATGCCAGCTGTGGTATGGGCTCTGTGGGTACAACTGTGCCCATGTGGGCGAAGCCGCTGCTTTCAGAGAGCTTAAAAGTCCAACAGGGAAGACAAGCAGCCGCACAGGAAACATGAAAATATGTGATGGAGATGAGGCGCCCCACCAGTCCGGGTCCAGGAGGCTGGTCTGAAGGGAGCCCGGGGCTCTGAGAAAGGCCGGAGGAGGGGCAGCCCCTGCATGTCCCTGGGGCAGGGGTGCGGAACACGCCCGCGGGAGGGGGCGGAGCCCACGCCAGACAGGTGCTCGGGCCCGCACTCCCATCCCGTTTCAGCCTTCCGTGATTGTCTCTAGGCGCCGTGGACGACGGTGAAGTCCCGCTGTCATCCTTACTGCAGGGTGAGCCGGGTGAAGCCTGGACTTTAGTCTAAGAAAACTGTAACACACATTTTTCAAAGTAATCTATCGAATAGTCTCCAGACCAGTCTACTCCCTTTTGTCCGCTGCCATGCTCAGCAGGCTCCCTGGGCACAGTGAGTGCCCGGCCTCGTGGCCAAAGGTCTGTTCCGTCTGCCTCCCTGGGGGCCCCTCCGCTGGGCCCAGCTCGCTCCGTCATTCGGCCCCAGGAGGCCCTCCCTGAGCGCCCCATCACCACGGCCCTCCGTCCCAGCCCGTCGTGACTCTGGCCCCAGATTTCCGTCAACTGAGGAGGTTTTATAAGTTTTAGTTCCCACCTCCCTCTTTATTTCCGGTTACACTCTCTGGGTCCATTTCATTACTGACTTATTTGTTTCTTCTCAGAACACTTCTCACCATCAGAAGTTATTTATGATAATTCCAGGAGAGTAGGAACATGTCTGTCTTGTTTGCCCCGGGCCTCCAGCCCAGGCCCTCGAACATTCCCGATAGGAAGTCTGCACTGTCTGAGAATCCGCTGAATGAATGCCAAGTGTTCTCCGGTCATGACTCCCGAGCAAGGGACCATCTGCACAGAGAGAGAAACGGGCTCTGCGCTGACCCTCCTTCCCGTCCCCCAGGGACCCCAACCATCGCAGGCACACAGCCCTCGGCTCCGTGTCCCCTGATCACGTAAGCGCGTCTGGGGGACGGCTCTCATGGGATGCTCAGACGAAACCACATCTGATGGCCGAATGTGGGGAAGCGGCATGAATTCTAACTCCCTGATGGTTAGAAGGTGTGCAGTGCAAATAAAAACCAAAATAAAGGACACTGAGGGGGCTCAGTCCGTTGAGCATCCCACTGTTAATTTCGGCTCAGGTCATGATCTCCCAGTTCGTGAGTTCAAGCCCTGCATGGAGCTCTGACTGACAGCATGGGGTCTGGGTCAGACTCTCTCTCTCCCCTCCCTCTGCTCCTCCCACTTTCTCTCCTTCTCTCTCTCAAAATAAACTTAAAAAACAAAAGACACATCGGCCTGTGACTTTCGGTGGTTTATTCCCTAGATCTCTGAGGGGCCGTCCATTGTATGATAACCCACGTGAACCCACGGGGCTGCCCGTGGACACGAGGGCTGTTCTCAGTACTGGGCTGTTACAAAGATGCCAGGAGCGGTTGTGGGCAAGTCTTTGTGCAGACGTATGTCTTCATTTCTCTTGGTTAAGGGTCTAGGATGGAATATATGGTTGTATGTTTTCGATTTTAAGAAACTTCCAAACTGTTTGTTTTCCTAGCACTTTTCCAAAGTTCTATTCTACATCCTCACCAGCACGTGTGAGCACTCCTGTTCCTCCGTGTCCCTGGCAACACTCAGTGTGCTCAGTCTGTTTGGTTGTGGCCGTGTGTTAAGTGCGACGCCTCGGTGACTAATGCTGCTGAATGTCATTGGAAATCCTTATATGATCCTTGATGAAGTGTCTGCTCAAATACCTTGCCCATTCTCACTGGTTCTTGTGTGTCTGAACTGATGAGATTTGGGTCTTTTATATATTCTGATACAAGTTCTTTTCAGGCATGATTCACAAATATTTATCTTGTCATTACACTCCCTTGATATTTTCTTTCAAAGGGGAGTTCTAATTTTGACAGAGGCTATTTTTTGTGTGTGTTCCATCTAAGAAATGTTTTTAACCCATGGTATTAAAGGTTTTCTCCTACGTTTCCTTTAAGAAGACTTGTAGCTGGAGTTTCAACATTGAGTTCTAACCAAACTGAAAATATTTCTCCTTTATAAATAATTGTTTGAGGCATTCTCAACTGTAATGTTTGATACTTTTAAAAATTTAAAGCATAGAAAATTAAAGTAGCTTAATATTTGGAATATGCTTTTTCAAATATGTAATACCAATGTTTTCATGGGTCTGTCGCTCAGGTCCTTGTAGGACAATCCGCTTCCCACCCAGGCTCCCTGTTGTCCTTCTTCCTGACCTTGGAAGGCCTCTGTCTTCACCTCCACCACTGCTGTCGGCACACGCTCGTCCTGTCTAGACTCTACATGCCCAGGCCCTGCGCCCTCCTCTGGTACGGCCCTTGCAAATGGGGGAAACATTATAGCATTTGTCCAGCACGTGTAGTAAGCCACCCTGGTGGTGGGGACGCGTGGCTGTGTCTGACCGCAGGTTCGGTTCTAGATTTCCCTAAAGTCTGTATGCCGAGAATCTGGTTTGTTGCACAAACGAGTTCCCACGGGTTCCTGGGAAGCTGCAACAGAGGCACGTCTTTTTTGTGTCTCTCATGCGGAAACAATATCAAAAATGCGGGAAGCGCTCAGTATGTGCCGAGTAAATGAATCAATAAACGCCAGGCTTCCAAGTAGTCAGATTTGGTTTAATCCTTTTTTATTTACCTCGAAAACCCCTCGGGGATGAAATGTTGATGACTTTACTCCCTCATTAGCTGAGGACAAGCCTCATTTCTTTCTGAGCCACCTCTTTGTTCAACGACGGCTTTACCAGGAAGAGTGACCAGGGCAAACTCGTGACAGCTCTCCGCCTCCATCCTCGAAGAGTGTGATGTTTATCCCAGAGACATTTCATGTGTAACCAGACACTAAATAGCTTCATCTTACATCAGAAATCTTTAATCACAAG
>NC_043706.1:144492440-144509137 GCF_006229205.1 Suricata suricatta
GGAATTTTATGGACGTTGGGCCACTTTTATTTACTTTTTAATATATTGTTGTTAAATATTGATTGATTTTTCTCTAGCACGATCCTATACAGTGTAAGGTAATAAAACTGATATAAAATAAAATTCGTATCACATGCAGAAATGACAAGGCGAACCCAGATTGCCCCTCCTTCATTAGCTGACTTAAAGCTAAGACGTGCTGGCTATAAGGAGCCGTAATTAAATGTTTTTGTTTCTTCCTCAGTCGCACACAGAATGTGGAAACGTCTCTCCCCTGTGAGAGGGGCAGGTGGAGGCCATCTTCCCTCCTGTGCCTCACACGTGGCCTGTGGCATTCAGAACCGGGGAGGCACGACGCCGGAAGCTTGTCAGCTGGGACGGGTGAGGGTCCTGGGACACACGGCACGGCCTTCCCTCCCGGGTCCCCTTCGTCACGTGAGTTGGCAGAGTAAAGAAGAAGAAGGAGATTTCGAGAAGACTGTGAATGAAAGATTCTTTTATAAAATCGTGGTGGAAGTGTTCTCGTTGAATTGAGATTCGAGACTATGAAAACGGGAGCCTGCGGCATGAGGACCCTGTGCCCGTGACACGAAGTGTGAGCCGGGCCCCGCTGACCTGGACTTGCGGCCGGAGGAGGAGAAGGAAGTGGCGCTAGAGGTGGACGCCTCCGTGTTTATATCCAGCACCAAGCAGCCCGTCCACGGGAGGAAAAAGCCCATCAGTTGGCTTCTCCAGAATTCGAAACCTTTGGGAAGGACAGTGTTAGGAAGACATAAAGAGAAGGTTGTAGGGGAAACGTCGGCGAATCACTCATGTGGCAAAGGACCTACCCACACAGGATAGAAAGAACTCTCAACCCCCAACTATGAGAAATCAGAAGTCTAATAAAAAGTTGGGAGATGATTTAAACAGAGACGTCACGGAAGAAGACAGGCAGGTGGAAAATAAACGCCTGTATTATTGCTCATTAGGGAAATGCAAATTCAAAGCACAAGGGACACCGCTGCATGTGCCTGAGAATCACACACACACACACACACACTGTGAGGACACAACCTCACAGAAAACGTCTCCTTCAGAAACAAATAGCAGGCATTGCTGGTGGGAACTCAAATGGTCCTGCCCTCCTGGAAAACATTTTGGCATTTTCTCACAAAGTTAAATATACGCTTTCAAATGGTGCCGTAATCTCACACATATTTACCCCAGAGGAGTGAAAACTTACAGCCCCAGCTTTATTTATAATGACTAAAAACTGGATAAACCACTCAAATGTTCTTCCACGGGTAAATCGAATAGTGGTTACTAAGAAAAAATAATGCATTACTGTTCCATGCAGAGACATGGGTGAGTAAACGCTTTACACTCGCGAGAGAAGCCAGATTCAAGATGTTAGACTGCATGATTCCATTTTTGTGATATTCAGGAAAAAACTCTAGGACTGTTGACAAAAATTGGGAATTCTCAAGGCTTAGGGGTACGGGGACAGTTTGATGCTGAAGGGTCAGTGTGAGAAAATTCTTAGCAGGTCGGAGAAATGCCCTGATAGTGGGGATGAGGTACATGACTTTATGCACATCAAAACTCAGGACGTTACACCAAAAGAAGTTAATTTTGCTGCACGCAAAAAAAAAAAAAAAATCAAAAACCAAGATGGTGAACAGAAGGATACTTTAGGGAAATAGAATAATTCATGTAAGCAGGAGGCCACACAAACACAATTCTAGAATGATGTTCACTTGCACTAGATGCGTCACGGTCAGTGCGTGCTTGAGACACTTTTTACAATTCCAACAGCTGCCTGACTGAGAACTTTCTAGCACATTTCAGTCTGTTCTACTGCATCCTCTGGAAGATGAACGTGTATTCTCCAGACCTGACTTTTCAGGGCACGCACCCCCCTCACACACCCAGGTTCCAGCCGCGCTCGCCAGGAGCTGGGTCCCCTTGAACTTGGGGCAGAAGTTCCAGGACCTCTCGCTCCCATCAGCCGGCCACCAGCTTTGCCAACCTGACTACCATCTTGATCGAAATCCACACATCCTTGGATAGTGAACACGGCGTGGACGAGGTGGGAAGGGGTCACGGCATGACCGTCAAATGTGTCCGTGTTTGTACCGCTGTTGACAAAAGGCCAGCTTCACTGTGACCCCCTCCCTGCCCGACGGCTGTCACAACCCGCGTCGGGTTGAGCAGACGGCCAGCTGCTCTGGGTTTTACCACCTCACGGCAAAAAAGAGAAGCTCAGTGAGGTTCTGTTCCCTACAGTCCGTGAGGCAGGACGAAGGCGGACATTTCAGTGCATTCTCTGCCTCAGACTACTGAAGAGTCAAACCCGCCTCAGCCCGGGCATCTCAGGAACGCTAAGAGGGAAATCGCTGACTTTTCTTCAACCCTTAATCTCCTCTTTAACGTGTTCGGTTTTTTTACTGCTTTTTTTTTCTTTTGCTTTGATTTGTTTTAACTTTATATAAATAAGGGGTTTTTTGTTTTCTTTTTTACATCAGGACCGCTTACACGACCCAGGCGGGACTGTTGTTTTTACGGGATGCTGACCCACCAGGCCCTCCTGCCGCATCTCCACGTGGTGGCCGTCACATAGAACTGGCACCGGCTGGGACCCGGGAAGTCTGGCTCTGCACGGCCGGCATCGGCCCCTGGCTCTTCCTGATGCAGTTCCAGAAGGATCAGCAGGACTCGGAAGAGTGAGAAGCTCCACTGTCCAGGGTGAGCATGAGGAGAGCCGGTGTCACGTAGCAGAAACGGACACTGAGGACGGTCTGCACGGCCCCCGGGACCCGGCGCGTGCTCCCGTCCCGGGGAGGGGCCGTCAGGGACACTCAGGAACGGTTCTCCAGTCGGAGCACAAGTGGCAAGTTGCTCTCAGTTCTCGGAGTGTAAGGTTCATCTGAGTCCCGCCGGTTCACAGTCTCCTGGGACGCGCCTGACCTGCGGTGGACATGTAACCTCGGCGCGGGAATACTTGTCATCCGTGCAGGGATCGCTCCGTCCAGCAAATCAGGACCCAATTCTGAAATCTGTCTGTGCTTCTGCTGTGATTTCCCCCTGCCGTCCGTGCTGTGCGATTCTGGAATGCCCAGGGCTCTTACCCAGCACGACTTCCGGGACCAGAGTCCCCCCGACAGCGACACCTCGTGCGCTCGCAGGGTGGCGGCTGGGGGCGCAGGTGTGGGAGGAGCCTGCTGGCTGCGGGCACTGCTCTGCCCTCCGCCCGGGGCCGCAGCCTCCAGGGATGTCCCCGAGCCGCGCTGACCCCCGCTGAGTCCCTGGGCTCTGGCTCACCGCCGTGGCCTGTCGTGTCCTCTTCCCGGGACTCTGGGGGATGGTCTTGCTCTTCTCCTGTCTGCTCTTCGGTGCCTGTATCCCCTCGTCACCAGAAAGCCAGCGTCCAGGCCCAATCCGCCCGCCCGCCTGCTCCCGGCCGGCCGCAGCCCACGCCGGGGGGAGGCGCGGGGGCTTTAAAAGGCGTCACAGAAAGGAGGGAGCAGGTCCCCCTCAGAGCCTGCCCCGGCCCCTTCCTGGCGTCCCCCATGTCCCGACAGGACGGCCGAGCTGTCCGTGCGGCTCCTTCGTTTCTCTTGTCCTCGGCAGGACACGTGCCTGGCAGGACACGGTGGCTGGTGTCTGTCTCCCAGCCCGCCTCTGCCAAGGCCACGTGCCCCCCGTGTGGCGCTGCCAGCGGTCCAGCACCAGGCTTCACAGCCTCGCCATTTCCTTCTTTTTCTTTTAAACCCAAGTTAGTTAACACACGGTGTAATGATGGTGTCAATAGAACTTAGTGACTCATCACTCACATGTGACACCCGGCGCATCCCAACACTCGCCCTCCTCCGTGCCCCTCCCCCTTCTGGCCCACTCCCCACCCAGGTCCCTCCGGCAACCCTCGGTGCGTTCTCTGTATTTCGGAGTCTCCTACGGTTTGCCTCCTTCTCTGTTTCTATCTTATCTTATTTTTCCGTCCCTTCCCCCACACTCATCGGCTGTGTTTCTTGAATTCCACATATGACTGAAATCATATGGTATTTCCTTCTTGGCCAGCGTGGCAGCCACAGAACACAGAACTGAGGAGGGACCCCCCCCCACCCCGCCTCGCCCGGGTGTGAGGGACGGGGTGACGCAGGCCTCGGGTGAGCCGGCTCCCCTCCGGGGGCAGACCCCTGGCCAGTGCCCGCCTCCTCCGGGGGCCGCGCAGAGGCTCCCTTCTCCGTCCGCACGCATCCTCCCGAGCCAGCAGCTCCAAAGGCCGGATTCAACCCTCAGAAACGCACTGCTGCTGTTGGAGGCTGTGCTCTCTCTGAAGGTTCTGGAAGGGTGTTGGCGGTCTGTGGCCTGCACATACCGGACCCTCCCCCGGCCTGTCCTCTGCCCTTCCTGCAGGGACACCTGTCGTACCAGATGGGGGCCCCCATAACTGGGTGCGCCCTCAGCCTGACTCGATACCTCAGCAAAGACCCTGCTTCCAAGTGAGTCACATTCCCGGGTGCAGGTGCAGGGTTTCAACCCATCTCCCTCGGGGGCACACGCCCACCCAAGGCACCAGTGACCAGGCTCCCAGGTGTGAGCGCGGGACACGTTCAGACCAGCGAGGCGGATCGGTCCCCTCCCGTCCCTTCCGTCTCTTGCCCGGGGTCTTGCCCGGAACACTCAGGTGCAGCAGACACACAGCCCTCGTGCGGCGGGAACAGCAGGCCCAGGAGGAAGCAGCGACGTCAGACGGGAAGGCCGGCTTCCCGGCGCTCTGGCTCGCACGGAGGTGCCAGGAATCAGCCGGGACTTCCTGCCTCGGACGGTCCCCCCTTCCAAACGCTTACAGTCGGTGCAAGTAGGGGCCCAGGGCGTGACTCTGCACGTAACGCATGCGTGCGGCTCCGGCTCCGGCAGCGCGTTTCCCGCCTTTGTAGAGACACAGGGACGGGCTGCGCCGTATCCGAACCGGAAGGGAACATTCCAGGATATACGGTCCAAGGTGAAGGGCAGAAGTGTGATCCCAACGGAGACTGACATGCTGACGTGCTCCGGCTCCTCCTTAGTAGGAAGGCAACTTCCATTTCTAGAGAAATTGTGGCTGTTTCTGAGAACCTTGTGGGAGAAGAGACTTGTCGTCATGAGAGAACTCTTGCTGGAAGATGTCCCTGCCCCTCCCCCCCACCCAGGATGTCCCTGCCCCTCCCCCCACCCAGGATGTCCCTGCCCCTCCCCCACCCAACTGCTGCTTCCAGAAGGAAGACATGTGTTGCTTCGAGCCAGCTCCCCGGCCCGGTGGGGCTGCCGCCAGCTGACACAGGGGCACCCGGACAGCCCTGAGCAGGGAACCCCACGCTGGGTCCTGGAGGAGAACACGGCAGCTAGCGGGCCGTGGACCCATGGTGGGCTGAGCCTGGACGGCTTCAGGGAACCTTTTCTGGGAACTTCCGTTGAGCAGTTCTGGTCTCCCTCCGGGGTGCCGGTGACCGTCCCTCCCTCTCAGCCCCTGCCTGTCATCCACTTGCCCCCTGGACGCACTGTCCTCCGTGTGACCCCACAGTGAGGACCTGGACGGCCAGGGACACGGGAGTGTCTGTGGGGAGAGGGCCGGGTGGAGCTGTGTGCGAACCAGTCCTTGGAGAGCTTTCTGGGGGGACCCTGAGCAGCCCCCTTGGTGCTCCTTGCCTGCGAGCAGCCCTGAGGCTCAGGGCCTCCGGGAGCCCGGCTTTCAGAGCCCAGGCCCAGCCCCACAGTCCGTGGCCCGCAGGCTCCGCGCCGCCAGCAGCCATGGCTGCGTCCTGGCCCCTGCAGCGCTTGGGCCCGAGCCTCTCTTCTTATTCCCAGACGGACAGGCTCCAGCTGCTCCGGGAAGCTGGCCCCCCCGTGAGCCCAGCGCCCTGCAAACTGGCCTTCCCACAGAGCTTGCCTGCACGGGCTCAACCACCGCCCTGGGCTGCGTCCAAACCCTCCTCCACGTCTTGCTTTCTGCGCAGCGGCGAGCCCCCCACTCCCATGGCCAGAGCAGGAGGGAAGCGGGTGGGGGGCCCAACCCCCAGAGGCACACACCCCTCCCTGCCTCAGCTGAGAGCAGGGGCGGCAACCAGAGGCCCCTTGTTTTGTAAATAAAGCTTTATTTGAACCCAGCGTGCTCATTTGCTTGCACAATGTGGCCGTGTTGAGGTCACGACCCAGACTGGAGCCGTGGTGACCGGGACTCTCCAGTCGGTGTCTGCGGAGGCTGGCCCTCGCCGGGCTGCCTGCTGGGAGTCTGAGTCTGCCCCGGCTTTGCTCAGAGGCGCACATTTGGCCCAGAACTGAACACTCTGACTTCCCTCCAACAACAGTAAAAGTACGTTATTTGCACGTGGCCAGTCCTCCCGGAACCTCGACAGATGTCTTGTTCACACCTCACCAAGACCTAATGTCTCAGGGGGACGAGTCTTTCATCCCCATTTTACACCACAGCAAACTGAGGCCCCGGGGCTCCCAGGATCACAGGGCCACAGAAGCTCTGCAGGCGGGACGTGGTTGACCACGTCCGTACACGGCAAGTGAGAGCTGGCCCGTGACCTCCAGGCCGGGAAGGCACCGGAACACTGACCTTCTGTGGCACCAGTGACCGTCTGCTTGATGACAGGCTTGGTGGGAAACAGAAACCGCTGCCTCCGGCCGCCGGTCACTGGGCCCACCCGTGGCCACTCCCCACCCCCACTCCCGTGCACAGACACAGGGGGCCACCAGGCAGCTCTGGAACGTTCTCCTGGGCACCGCAGGTCTGTGGAGTCAAGGTGGGCAGGGCTCACAGAAAACAAGGAGCGTGGCGTCGGTGGGCACTTACCTGCTTTCCAGCCACATTGCCCCACGGACCTGCTTCTTCCTCATACAAGGAAAGGATGACAGCCAAGTTGCAGTGACGAGAGAGGCACTTAAACGGGAAACAACAAAGGCCATTTATTGTCTGACACGAAGAAAACGCTCAGTAAATAACAGTTCTCTTTTCATTTCCTGCTGCAAAACATCAAATATCTACAAATTCTTAATGAACATGTACATGTTTCCCTGGTGTGTGTGCACACGTGTATATATGTGAGTGCAGGTGCACGTGTGTGTATGCATGTGTGTAAGCATGTGTGCAAGGGAGCAGTGTGTGAATGCATCTGTTCATCTGTGTGGGTGCTCATGTGTGTGTATGCATGTGTGCATGTGTGTGTGTGCAAGTGTGTACAGTGTATATGTGAGCTCATGTGTGATCATGCGTGCATGTGTTTGTGCATGTGTGTGCATATGCATGAGTGCAGTGGCTGTATAAGCTCATGTGTGCGTACGTGTGTGGGTTCTAACCTTGTCATTTGAGAATCAGATTTAAGCACCCTGACTTAACATCTGCAACCACTCTTTTTAAAAGATGATTGACCATAATTAGTGCAATACTCCTAAAAGGCAAGGGTCCCATGTCGCGTCTGGGGGTGGCCCTGACGGTCCTGCAGCCTTCCTGGCAGGGCCAGTGTCCCCAGGCATCTATGTCCTTGTACGTAAGAACTTTGCTCCTGCCTCACAGAGTTGCTAGTGTCCGAGGAATAGATTCAAACCAAAACACTTAGGAAGCTCAGAACACAGTCCACATCGTGAGGACGACTCTGGATCTGGATCCATTGCTGCAAGTCTTCATTCAGGTATTAACTGATTGGGCGACACACGACTTGCCTTTAGCAGGCGCTGGTTTGCAGGGAAGACTTCTGTCAACAAAAGATTGGACTAAGGGTTTGCAAATCCGCAGGCAGTGCATTAAGGAGAACTTGGGTGTAATTTGGTTTGACCCACACTGTGGTCACTTTCCCTGGGGGCCAAAGTGATCACGTGGACAGTCCCCAAGACCCGGACCATGGATCCTCCCCGTTGACCTCCGGCTCTGAGGAGCTGTGCTGACATGACTCAGTGTTAGAAGTAACACTCAAGTTCAGGATACCTGAAACGTGACTGAAATCAGACATAACAAGAGCCCTGAACTCTTGATGGGGCTGCCCGTGGGCGAGAGACGGGGACACGCTTCCTGGGAATGGAGCTGCAGAGCTTCTTCTGGGGACACGGCCGGCCCTTGCAGGCGCCGTGCGGGAAGGTTCAGGGTAGGGGTCTGTTCTGGCTCCTTCTCTCAAGGGCCTGGCCGGGAAGCCACCCTGGTGGACACGTGTCCTGGCCACCTGGCCACCTGTGGCTTCCCTTCCGCAGGGTGGGCGCCGCTCCTGGAGTCGGACGAAAAGAGGATGTGCTCCCCATGACCCTGCGTCTGTTCTGGGCTTTCTGCTTTGCAGCCCTGTTAACATCGGCACAGCCCTGAGTTACTTGAACGAAACAGCCTTGTGCTCTTTTCTGCTTGTGCTGTGGAATTGAGGTGGCACCGCGTCCGCCCTCGGGACAGGCTGATGCCTTCGCTGTGTTCCCGGCGGCACCCCAGGGAGCGGGGCAGCTCACCGGAGCCCCCGAGCTGGGACCGGTGAACAGCAGAGGGCCTGCGACCCCCTCACGGGGACGGCACGGTGCGCCCTCAGCAGTCTCCCCAGACCCGGGAGGGTGGCAGCCACCGGAGGAGGCTCCGGGAGCCGCTGTCCTCGGAACTGTTGATCTCATTGTCTGACAAGGGGAAGGATCATCTATTTCATCGAAATGCACGGAGTGACGTCCCCCCTCCAGAGAAGAAGTGACGAGGACACAGCGTCTGCCGCGGAGGGAGCGGGCGGCCCTCCCCGGCCTCCTCCCCCGGCGCCACCTGGGTCTGGTGGCGCGGAGTCAGACAGCACGTGGTGCCATTCGTTAGCAGCCGGTCACGGGGAAGACCCAGGAGGGAAGGCCTTTCAGATGTAGAGGAGGGCAGGCCACGGGACTCTGAAGTTAAGTCTTCAACACAAGCCGCAGGCACGCACGCCTTGGCCGTCCGCGGAACCCGCCGGTCATTGTATTCAGCGTCCCAGTTCCTTCCCGGGCTGACTGCAAATGTCACTTGGCGCCCCTTGGCGTCTGTGGCTGCTGCTGAGGTGACCATTCTGTCTGCACAAACAGACTGTCCGTTTCGGGGGTTGTCCCCCGACCCCCGAGTCCTCAAGGGCGAGGTTCTAGGCCATGTCCTGCCGTTCTCGGCAGCCTCCTTAGCCCCTCTGCCATCTGTCTCAGAACCGGCCCCGCCGTTGGTGACACGGCTGCCACGCCACTCAGGCCAACGGGAGATGGGGGCCCGTGACACCGAGCGCCGTGGGACAGCCCCAGGCAGCACCCGGACGGCGGGTCCCGAGCTTGGGCGTCTGAGGAAGCAGGTAGAGACAAGAAGTCCCATGTCACAGGGCCTGGAGCCCACACTGCGGTAGCCGACACAGTCCCCCAGACGAGCCTTTCCAGGCTTTTCCAGTTCAGGAGGCGCTAATATTGGAGCCAGGCCCGACGGAAGGCCCACAGGAAATCACGTCAAAACGGAAGGCGAGAGCAGGAGTGGACTGTCATGAGCACCTCGGAGAGAAAGCTTGTGCCCGACCGGAGATCGGGTGACGTGGCCTCTGTGTACTCACTCAGCAAGCGTTTACTGCGTCTGCTACCCCACGGGCTGTGCTGCACCGGGGACGCGTCTGTGAGCAGACGCACATTCAATCCTTGCCTTCTCGAAGCCTCCAGCGCGAGAGACTGGAGAGACGGAGACGGAGACTCCAGCTCCGGCGGGTCTGAGGCAGCAGGAAGCAGGCGGAGAGACTGGAGCAGAAACCAAGAGGGAAGAGGGGAGGCGGTAAGGGGCGAGCACGGGCCCGAGCGACTCCTGGGAGCCCCGGTGGGGTCATGCAGCCGCTCGGGGAGGCGGTGCGCACGTGGCCAGGACTTTAGCAGGAGGACCCACGGGCAGAAGCCGGACAAGGCCAAGCGGGGAGGAGGGGGAGGTTAGGAAATAAAGGTCGTCCGCTGCGGACGAAACGTAAAGTCCCAGAGGCATCGTTCGCTTGATTATGTGGAGCTTCTCTACTGCTCCTCACAGCCACCCGTGGGGAAGGAAGGGTCCCCGTGAGCCAGAGACGGTGCGGGCGCTGTCTGCCTGTGTCCCCGACGCGTCCACGGCCTGGCTGGGTCCACCGCGGTGCCTGTGTCTCCAATACTGCCTCGGACTTACTGCTCGCCCATTTTATTAGCTACTATGGAGAGTGAATTGAATTATTCCAATATAGCTGTAGATTTACCTAGTCCCTGTTTTAGATTTGTCCCGTTTTAAAAATTATTTTAAGGCTCTTTTATTTGGGTGCATTAATATCATATTATTAGAATGAAATCTAAATTTTACTTAGAGTCAGAATAGGTAAATCTTCCGTGGATTCCCTTCTTTCTTCCACTCTCAGAATTTCTTCCCTGTTCCGTGCTGCTAGAAATTTCTTTATCTTTGGTGATGTATTTCCTTCTGTGTCCATATATTCCAACAAGGTCTTGTGTAATAAGCATATAATTAAGCTTTTCCATTTAAATCCAAGCCAACAATATTTTTTATTACTTGAGCATTAAATTGTCTAATAAGAGCATTAAATAATTTTTAAACACATACATGTGAAATAATTGAGAAAGAAACCCTCCTTGGCTCATTAAGGATGCATTTCCCACCAAAATTTCCATCTATATTTAATACCCAATAAAATATCTGCTATTTTATGTTTCCTTAATAAGTTAGGCATTAAAAATAATAGTATTGATACTATCAGAAACTCTTTTAAAATATGCAAAGTTAACGGCATCAGATTTTTTAATATTCTTCCATTGACATACTTTTTTAAGTTTATTAATTTATTTTGAGAGAGAAGGCCCACGAGTGGAGGAGAGGCAGGGGGAGAGAATCCCAAGCAGGCTGCGCTGTCAACCCTCACCTGTGGCCATGAAAACGCGGCTCGGGGGCTCCCGCGGGCCTGGGGGTTCACTTGTGCGGAACGCAGCCTCACACAGAACAAGCCTCTGACGCCCGTCAGTCACCGTCTCTGCACAGAGAGGCCCAGCAGGTGCAAGTTCATGAGCGGGAACCAATCGGACCGTCCTCTCTGCACCGGGAACCGAGTGAGTGCACCTGAGGCCGTGCCAGCACATCCGCGGAGGACCCGGATCCGATGTGTTCACTGTGGGCTGTGAGTCAGCACGGGAACCTCAGCCCCGAGACGGCAGGTGATGGAAAATTCATCTTCTTCACATTAAAAATAAATCTTCTACTGACACTGAGATAGAAGGACTATGTAAGGATGATTTAATTTTTGGCCAGAAAACAAGCACATTATTTTATTTATAAATACTGAAAGTTACCTTCAGGATAAACTTATGAATGAATGTGCTCCTCTCACCGAGCCACCCCCCAGCTCGCGGGGGGCTCAGGGACGTCTGTGCGCACGCTCACACCCCGTCACAAGTGCTTGTTTCTTCTACCCGAGGGAACATCGTCCCTTACACACAAGTGTTTATATAAACAAACAAATCCGCTGAAACCTGCCACGGACTTTGTACCACAATGATCAGAAGCTACGCTTTTCCTAAAACTTCTTGCTTGACCATGTTTTCCATAGAAGACAAGGCCTGACGCTCCTGCCCCTCCGTGAGGCCACGCCGGCGCCCTCCTGGGGCATCATGGGACCCACTGCGGGCACGGGCACACTCTGCCCCGTGGAGAGCCGTGGGGATGCGCAGAAACCTCGGAGGAGGCGAGCAGGCTGGGTCACAGAGGTAGAGGTCTGTCCCCTCTGGACTTCCAGACTGGCTGGCAGTCCGTGAGCCCTGGATGCTGGTGAGGTCTGTATCCTGTTCGTTTCTCTTGAAAACACCCTTCAACATAAACCAGCGCCACCAGGAAAGGCTTACGAAGCCAAAGTGACAGTGTCACCCACGTGTTTGCAACTCTCTCTCCATGCCCATCCGCTCCGCTGGGGAAGCACCTGCTGGTGCATTTCCACATGAATGTCCCATCCGGGTGAAAGTGTAGAGAATTCGGTGAAAGTGTTTAAAGCATCTTTGTCTCCTCACTCCACGGGCATTTGCTGTGAAATGAGCCCCTTGGGCACCACCCCCAGCACTTCCTGAATCGCTACATTGCCATCTGTCTGCACGCATTGGTCACCAACTGTTTACCGAGCATCTGCAATATGCCAGGCTCAAGCACGGGCTCTGGGGAGGCAACGGTGAGGCGAGACAGACAGACAGATGACCTCGGCCCTGGGGAGACCCACGCTCCAGTGGGCGGGGAGGGGGGGGTGGGTGGACAGCTGTGAGGAGCCGTGCCGGCACTCGGTGGGGGGGCCTCAAATCACCTTGGTGCACTGAGAAGTGGCCAGTCCAGGCGTGTGCTGAGGGGACAGTGCCTGGAGGGAGGGGCCGACCTCGAGACCACCCGCGGCAGGATGGACACGCTCCGCCAGCAAGGCGCACGTAGTGGGGCAGGCTGAGGCGCCTCCACCCCCAGTGCCACCTCCCACAGCCGCGGCCACCTGCCCACAGCGCCATTGTCCTGGACTCCCCCTGCGAGGCCGGCAGGCTGGGGCCCGAGAGAGGCAGGCTGGGGGGAAACATGCCTTTGCTCCACAAGGTGGAGCGTGTCCACGTGGGCTGTGCTCCGTCTGATTTCTTGTACTTGGATTTCACTTGTGTTTTTAGGAAAAAAATTAAAATCTCACAAGCTAAGTACTTATACTGTAATTCCTGGAAATCATTCTGGAGTCAAAGATTTTTTGTCTGTTTGGAAAAAAATGAACATTTAGAGACTTCCTGCAGGGCTGGGATGGCGCCAACAGACCAGGGCTCCTGCTGCCGGAGCTCCGGACGACGTGGCAGCCACGGGGCCTGCCCCCAGCACAGCGGCAAAGCGTCCTCCCGCCGTGGGCTGTGGGCTCAGGGTCCTCCCCCCGTGGGCTGTGGGCTCAGGGTCCTCCCCCCGTGGACTGTGGGCTCAGGGTCCTCCCCCCGTGGGCTGTGGGCTCAGGGTCCTCCCGCCGTGGGCTGTGGGCTCAGGGTCCTCCCCGTGGGCTGCGGGCTCAGGGTCCTCCCCGTGGGCTGCGGGCTCAGGGTCCTCCCCGTGGGCTGCGGGCTCAGGGTCCTCCCCGTGGGCTGTGGGCTCAGGGTCCTCCCCCCGTGGGCTGTGGGCTCAGGGTTCTCCCCATGGGATCTGCACGGGACTGGAAATGCCTGCAGGGACCGTAGACATGGGTGCAATGCCAGGATGGGTCACCCCAGGAATGGAAGACATGAGAAGCCAGCCAGGGAACCAGGATGCCACCAAGAAGGCTCTGGAGCAGGGGGGCAGAGGAGGTGCTGGTGGTGCCGGAGTCAGGGTGGGGGAAGGCCCACGGGGACTTCCCACGAGGAGTGGGCAGGTCGGGGGCCCCGGGCAGGTGGGGGGACATTGGGCAGGATGGAGGGGCACCAGGCTGGTGGAGGTGGACTGGGAAGGAGGGGGGGCACTGGACAGGAAGTGGGGGCACTAGGCAGGAAGTGGGGGGCACTGGGCAGGTGTGGGGCACGGGGCAGGAGGGGGACATTGGGTAGGTGGGGAACCAAAGGATTTATCTCACAGAAGATCATTTCCACCCCAGCCAAAAGCAGCAATGTTTGCTCATTCTAGGAAGAACGGGCTGCGTGGAGATGCGGGATTCAGCGTGGCTTTAGTGCCACTCACCTCACTGACCTCTTGCCCTGCAGGTGCAGGTGGGAGTCCATGGGACACGGGGCCACGCACGTGCCACACTCAGGACCACACTCAGCACCACACTCAGCACACCGTGAGAGTGGGTGCCACGCTCAGGACAACCCCGAAAGAGAAAACCTATCCCTCAGGAGCACTGGATGCCGCCTCCTCCCTTTGGAGGAAGCCCCCGGCAGCCACCCCTGCAGGCGGGGCCTGCTCGCCGGCAAGTCGCGGACGGCTCCTGGCAAGGTGCGCGAGTTACCTCCCGGGGGAAGGGCTTTAGGCTTAGCGTGGCGGTAACGTGGTGACAGAACGTGCCTGCAGGTGGAGTGTGAACACCACCCCTGGAGTCACGGGACCGCCTCGTCCTAGCCATGGTGGCCGCCGTCACCGTGTGCGGGGACGGGGCCCAGGGGAGCCCTTCCCATGGATCCTGGTTCATGAGCACAGCAAGTGGCGGCGTTGATTTTCTCTCTTATCCTGGAAGAATAAGATTCACAAATACTAACTGTAATGTTGATCAGTAATCAGTAACCTCCTGCAAACGAATCACATGTTTCACTTGGAAGAATCCGTCTTTGGAAATGGCGTTGATGACCTTTCCTTTCACTGAACCAATGTTTTTCTTGCTCCTAATGCTACACCTGTCCCCGGCGAGGAACAGAGTCTGAAACTTACTGGTTTCTATATGCATTACCTTTCGCCTTCCCCTCCCCATTAATGCCGGGTCAACCAATTTAGATTCTGGAAGTTTCTCCTTAAAGTACAGGCCATTTGTTACCAGTGGAGCGCCCCTTCCTCCAGCGCGTGCCCTCCGCCGTCTGCCGAGGCTCTGGAGTGCGGGCAGGCAGCCGCTTCTCCCAAGGCTGCACCGATGTCTTCTTCTGCAGTAATTTTATGCCTATGTCTTATGCCTTAGTTTTATTTCCTCAGGAAAGTTTGCAGAGATTCACAGCAAACTTTTGAGACAAAGTTTCACAGAGAAGCTCAGAGAGGTGGAAGTACCCCATTGATCTCATTCTCTGCCCTCCTCTGGCAAGCTGTAAAATGTTACTTCTCCTCAAGTACCACCTAGGACTGAGCACCTCTTGGGAACGGGGAGACTCGTGTGGGAACGTGGCCCGGATGGCTCCTGCGGACACCAGCCCCGAACGCGGTTCTGAGGACCCCGGTTTGCAAGCTCTCTGATTTAGTAGCTCTGGTCACCATTCTGTGGAAGCCGCTTCTAACGGGGGGTTGGGATACCAGGCTCCCGCCAGGACCCGGAGCCTCACGACCCCGTCAGGGACCCGGAGACAGAACCTCCATCCCAGCGGCTCAGCGAGACGCCCGGCCAGTTGTCACTTTAATTTTCCCTCTGCCTCCTGGTCAGACGTGCAGGGGAGACGCTGCGTTACGACCAGCCGGCCGCCGTGTGAGCCCAGTCCTGACCGCGGCGGCCGCGCCTCATTCACGCTGCGCCTCCTCCATGCCTCCCGGTGTCCAGAGTCCTCCCGTGGAGCACACCTCCCAAGCATGGCTTCCCCAGACGCCCCTGTCACCCCGCCTCCCCCCATACACCAGCGGGACCCACCACTCTCCGTGCTAAGATAGTCTCTTCCCAAACTCACTAACTAGCCCCGACCTGGCCTCATGCCCCATTGGATCCCAGTGAGCTTCCCACGGGCGCAGGTGCCGTGGAAGTGCGGTCCCGGCTCTCAGCAGGCGCTCGCCGCAGGCGGGAGACCCTGGGGCAGGACCCGGCCTCTGGGCTCCAGGGCGCTGCCTGCATGGCTTCGGGCCCCAGAGAGCCCGTTTGACATCAGTGGGTATGGAGGTGCCACTCAGCAGGATGGAGCCACGGCCACGTCCCCCATGCTGGCTCCAGGTGGGCCTCGTGGCAGAGCCGGGTGGTGAGAGGGGCTTTCCTCCAGGCCAGCTGTCAGCTGAGCTAGAAGCTGGGACTCGAGAGCGCCCCCACCCGGCCTGGGGGCACTGTGGGCAGAGGGGCAGGGCCGGGGTCCCCAGGCAGCTCCAGGTCCCTGGCCTCCCGCAGCCCATGCAGGGTCTGCAGGGTCACTGCCTCAGGGACGCCAGCCCTGCACAGAGGAGCCTGCACCACGGACCCGTCCCTCCTCCGGGACTGAGCTCGGCACCTCGGCCACCCTCTTGGTCCCCCGTTTATGCAGACCTGACCTCGTCCTGCAGCTTCTGTGTTTCCTCAGATCAAGGCTCGGACTTGAGCTAAACAGTCACCAAAACCTTTTAAGCAGGTAACAAACATCCTCAGAGTTTTGTTTTCAAGAGGCTGTCTCTCCGTTTGGTGGAGAACAGATGGGAGCTGGCTGGCAGGGACGGCAGGGGACAGGGCGGCTGTGGACCAGGGACGGATGACCTGGCTGGCGGGGAGGCAAGGTCCCGGGCCCGCACACAAGCCGAGGTCAAGGCCACGCCAAGACCACCTGCAGGTGGCCTGAGTCGCAGGCCACGGCGCCAAGGGGACGACTTTTCCTTATAAAAAGTGATGCCTCACAGGTTCTGGCCACGGCCCATTTCACAAACACCCTGACTTTCAAGCGAGAGGCCGGATGAGGGGGGAGGGCGCCGTCTCCCCTGAGCGCCCGTCCAGGGGCCGTCGAGGCCAGGCTGCAGCACGGGGCGCACGGCGCGGGCCGCTCTGGCCCCTGCGGCCGTGTTACAGCAGACATACCTCACCGCGACTAAAGAGAAGTGAAAGCCTCCACTCCAGGCCATCGGACCCGGATATTTATGGGGTTTTGTTCACTTAACTCTCCCAGAAGCCTGATATTTGTGCTTTAACGTCACTTATACAGAAAAGCAGACACTATTTTTACCACTGAGGACAAGGAGATATGAATAACGACTGGTCAGCAGCCGGGCTGTGACCTGTGGCACGGACGTGGGCCAGCCGGAGCCTCTGGGCCCTGAGCCGCCTGCCAGCGAGAACCAGCGTCCCCTCAGAGCGCGGGGCGGCCGCGGAGCCGGGACACAGGGCGGGGGGGCCTCAGAGCAGGGGACACGGGGTGGGGGCGGCCAAGGAGCT